>NW_022651194.1:64738-208772 GCF_011064425.1 Rattus rattus
AAACAGATGAAGGGGAGCGGATTCCACATCACTCCTCTTTCCCAACCAGAACACAAAACAAAGACCCCTGACACACAGACAAAACCACTCTTGGAAATACAGATGGCCAGGAGGGCAGGTCTTTTCTCCAATCCAGGAGAATCACTGAATCCTCACAAGCACCCAGATGGGAATCTCCCAGGCATCCCTGGGGTCCTTCCTCACCTCCTGGGACGTCTCCCAGGGCAGTGCAATCAGTATGCCCCAGGCACGTCTACCGCTCACACTCGCTTCTCTCCTGAGAAACGAGCCTCCCTGTCAGCCCGAGATGGGAGTGACTGCGAAACCAGAACTCCAGAACTCGCGAGCAAATACAGACCCAGAGTAGCAAATACAGACCCAGAGTTTAGCCGGCACAAGACACAGAGACAGACAAAGACACAAATGCTATCTCACCTCCAAGTGGGTCTTTGGAGACAAGGGGTGGTCACCATCCCGGATGAGCCCTAAAATAGAAAGACCCCCGGGAGTGGGGAGACCCTCACTCAAGTCTCGGGATTTAACCCCCCAAGAACTCACACAAGACCGTCCTTGTTGTAATTTATGAGGTTTATCCATAGGCAACTAGGGCACTGGGGTCGAGACTTCGTATCCATGGGGGCATTGGATTCGACCCGAGAGGCCCTAGGAGAAGAGGTATTTAAAGGAGAAACCACAACCTGAGGGGGGGGCAGGGATGGCGTCCTTAGAATAACAGTGAAAAATCACAAGGAAGAACTCTCTGTCTCCCAAGATTGTTTCCTAGAGAAGCTGTCTCTTAATTCTCAGATTGTTTAACTTCATGGTCCTTCTAGTTCTTAGGAGACGTTGTTTCCTGCTTCTCAAAAATTGTTCTCTAAGATTTATGGTCAGCTAGTTTCTGAGAAAAGCTGTTGAGCAATTCAATGTAATTATCCATTCTAATAGCCCTAGGAGAGGCTTCTTGGAACATACAATTCTGGGGCCTAACCTGTTTTTTTTTTTTTTTTTTTTCTGCTCTAAACTTTGTGTCTAGGGGGGCAACTTTAACACTTTTATCTTTCCTCTCCTCTTTGTGAGGGCCTGGCACTGCCTTTTTAAATGTCTTGGCTTGCCACAGTTATAGCAGACCTTGCTATCACCTGTACCTGAGCACTTTTGGCTCTGTAGGATAGCAGCCTCGAGGCTGGCATTAGTAAGAGGGCCTCCAAGTTCTTGGCAAATCTCAACCAGTCCTGTAACCCTTTGTTCTTTCTAAGTATAGTAGCTGCTTTTCATTCCTGTGTGGCTTGCTCATAGACCAACTGTTCCACTAAAGGCATTGCTTGTTAAGGTTCTCCAAAGATCCTGTCTGTTGCCTCTGTCATCCTAGCCACAAAGTCTGAAAATGGCTACTGGGGGCCTTGTATAATTTTTGTTAAGTGTCTCCCAAACTCTCCCTTCCTGGAAAGTGCATTCTATGCCTTAATGGCAGCAGCGGAGATTTGAGTGTATGCTCCCCAGTTGTAATTTGTTTGATTATTGGCATACTGCCCTTGTCCTGTTAACAGGTTAAGTGTCCAATCTCTTTGATCGCCTTCAGCAGTGGCATTCACTTTGGCCTTCGCTTGAGAGGCGTCATACCACAAGGCCTTCCATTCCATATTGCCCCCCCTATTAGGGAGGCGCAGCCTTCACTGTTGTCTGCCAGTCTCCTGAGTCATGTCCAGTGTGGCAAGCCTCTCAACTTGAGAAATAGTAAAATTGGCACTAATTCCATAATTATGGACCAACTCGGCAAGTTCCTTAATTTGAATATATTCTACGGGTGTGTGAACACGGCCTTCTTTGGCAGCCTCAAACACAGGAAATGCCTGCCATACTTTTTTCTGTTCATCTCTAGTGAGGAAGGAATGTGAGTAAAATCTTTTCATATAAGGTGGAGGGGCGCTGGGGCCTAAAGGCCGGGAAACAGCATGGTTTCTACCTCCCACCTTCTTCTGTTTTTTCCCAAGCTGTTAGCTTGTCATTCATTTGGGTGGTATCTTTCTTCTTCATAGCAAGCTTCCTCATAATCTAAATCCTCTTCCTCAGAGGGGCTAAGCACGTCTGTTTCTGAACTATCAAGCCCCAAAGCCTCTAACTCCTTTACCGGATAAAGGCTTTTCCTTTTCAGGGTTTTCACCTCCTTTCCCCATTTCTCTCCCAGAGTCCTTTTCTTCTCAAGCTTCTCCTCTTTCTCTTGTCCCTCACCCAGGGCTTCCTTTCCCTCATCTCTTGCTTCCTTGGATCCAAGGTCCTTGGAAGAGTCACTTTTTTTAAGTGCACCTTTTCTCTTTGAGCTCTTTAATCTTTTATCTCCCTCTGTTTCTGACATGCTGTCCTGTAGCTACTCTAACGCTCCTTGCCCTGCAACCACCATCGGGCGGTATGTTTCATCCTCCAGACACGATTTCACCAGTTTCCACAGGGCCATGGTCCCCAACTTCATCTTCCCATTCTGTTGCGCCCTAACTAAGTATCCCTTTAGTTTATCCCAGGAGGTGAGGTTCAGCGACCCTGAACATGTGTACCAAGGGGCCACACGATCGATCTCCTTAACAAAACTCTCCAAGGTCTTCGTTGAATGTTTTAACTCGCGCTGCTTCAGAACAGATTGTAGCGCAGTGATCACGGAATGTGAGCCTCCTATATTGCTCCTTTATCTACAGGAGAAGCTTAGATATAGGAGAGGCACCGCAGCTTATCTAAGTCCATTTGACTGTGCCTAGCAGCAGCTGCCGAATCGGCTAGCACCACCCTCGTTGGAAACAGAATGAAACCAAAAGAAAAAGAACAAAGCTGTCAAAACAAGGATGAGGGCTGCCACCGCAACTTCTAATGGGGGAGAGAGATGAGAGAGATCAAGACCAAACATGCCTCTCAGAGTCTACCTGTGTCCTGCAGTTCTGGATCCTCTCTGCGAATGGAGGGTCTCCTTGGCGCCGGTGATGTTGAGGCATTTGTTCCAGGGTTTCTGCACCAAGTGTCCCTGCGCTATCATCTCGCCAGCAAGAACGCACGAGGACACCAGGATACTTCTGTAGCAATGCGTTTATTGCATCTTGAAGAGGAAGACCATGAGTCCCCTCCAGCTATCCCTATATAATCCTCAAGGCTGCGTGTCCATGTCTAATTGGTCGCTTACTCATGATCTCACTGGCACGGCACGGGGTGCGCACAGATTTGGCGTGAACACACTCTTTCACATGCGCACACAGCTTGTTTCCTGAAAAGAGGTTGGGCTGGTACAGCGGAAGCCAGTGCCTTCTTGTGATGGCGAATGTTATCGGGGCTTTCCACAGCATTGTCCTTTGTGGATTCCACGTTCTTGACTTAGTTGCACAGAACCAAGTGAAAATTCTACCTAACAACGTAGCAGTAGGAGCCACCCAAAGGAGAATATATATATTCTCCAAAACTAGATAAGATTGATGAAGCTAATCAGTGCATTCTGCCAGTAACCAGATATAGATATTTTCTGAGAGACAAAGCTAGTGCATATTATTTAGAGAAGTGAATGTGTTCATATAAAAATATAAAAATAAAAAAGTAAAATTTTCTTCTACCCTGCTAACTCTTGCACCGAAGTGTCTGAAATTCTGTTAGATATTTTTGCAGAAACACCATCCCACTCCTGCTGCGCAGTGTTTCGTGCAGCCACACACTTTCCTATACTCAAACCCTCACATAAAAAACACACAACACAATAATCTTTGATCCAGTTGATTAGTTATAATTGCCCACTTAAACATACAAAGCCAGGTACCATCCCTTAGAACATTAATAACGAACAGTAAATACACAGAGAATAATCTTAAATTCACCTACCATGGTTTCTCACTATGTCACCTTCCTTTCTCTCTTTTCTTCCTCTAATTTCCTCCTCTTCCTTCAAACATCACTCCTTTCCATTCTTCCTTCTCCTCCCATGATAACCCTCCTTCTATCCTGTTTCTGCCACTCAGATATACTTTACAAACTGAATGGGGAGGTGATTCTGGTGAAGTAGACTGAGTTCTGAGTACAAGACTATGGAGCTGACCTTGGTGCAGTGGAATTAGCATCAAAATACAGATAAGTTCAGGGCAAACCACAACATGAACCCTAGTGGCAAACCAGTGAACTGAAAACTGACTTCTTGTTGGTCGACTTTGAGAAAGGATTAGGAGAGGTGATGGTGCTTTCAACCCAATAAGAACAACAATGCCAATGAAAAAGAGCTTTTGGGTAGTAGAACAATACTCAAAGAATGTACATGAATAGTCCTATGGCTCCAACTGCATATGTGGCAGAGGAAGGCCTTGTTGGGCATTAATGGAAGGAGAACCCTTGGTCCTAGGTTTGACTCCCAGTTCAAGTGAATATCCATGGGTGTTATATGAGAAGAGTAAGGGACAGTAAGATGATGTCACTGAGAACCCCCATGGCCTCCCTGATGAAGAGCTTTCCATACATTGACCAGATTTTAGGGTGCCCTTTCCAGGAGTGTCTCCTGTGACACAGTGGAAACCTTTACGTACTACATCTCTCTTAATTTAGAGACTTCTCTTTGCTTCATTAGTGGTTACTTTCTCTGAATGGACAAAGTTATTCAGCGGCTTAGCATGGCTAGAAAAAATTTAGGAACATAGAGTGGAGGAGATTCTTCTAGATAATATTTTATTCCAGGTTCATTCCTGTGACATACAGTTCAATATCCCAGGATTTCTCTATTTCCAAAAGGCCAGTATTTTACCTACAGGCCTTAATTGAATGAATATTGTAATTCACTTTCTCATTGTACATTCCTTGATAAGAGAATTTATTAATATTCCTGTACGTGTACTCAAAGATTCTGTTTCCAATTCCATTTTCAGCAAAGCAAAGGACACAATGAGTATGGAATTCAGTTGTCCAGTCCCATTTGATATCAGTACTACACTATCTACCTTCCTCTGTTCCCATTGCTACACTTGAGGGTCAGATGTTTTACCATGATTCTGTGAAGGCCAAACATAAGATACCAGAGGATGGGCACAAAGAAGAATGGCTTGAGGGCCAGTGAAACCTCCACATCAATAGGTTCGTAAGAACAGGAGGGAGTCTATTTGGCCTTGTGATTTCTGAACTCTACATTCTTAACCTGGTTGCTCAATATCCATTTTACAATTCCACCTAACCACAAAGTTGTAGGAGCCACCAAATTATATATATATATATATATTTTTTTTCAGCCACCAAAACTAGATAAGATTGATGTAGCTAAAAAGTGCATTCTGCCAGCAACCTGATATAGATATTTCCTGAGAGACACAGGTAGATCATGGCAACTACAGAAGTGAATGCTAGTGGCAAACCTGTGAACTGAAACAGATCTCTTGGTGGCAGATTTTGAGAAAGGATTACAAGAGCTGAAGGAGCTTTCAATCCCATAAGAACAACAATGTCAATGAATCAGAGCTTTCTGGTACTAAACCAATATTCAATGAATGTACACAAACAGACCTATGGCTGAAACTTCATGTGGCAGAGGATGACCTTGTTCATCACGAATGGAAGCAGAAGCTATTAGTCCTATCTAGGTTTGTCTCCCAGTACAAGGGAATGTGAAGGCACAGGCAGGGGGGTTAGAGAAGGAGGGGAAGGAAACAGGTAGGAATCTTATGGGCAGGAAAATGGGAAATGAAATAGCATTAAATGTAAATATAGAAATATCATGTTAAAAAATAAGGAAAAAAATTCTAAAACATAAAAAAATGAAAGAAATATAAGAAGAGAAAACTGACAGCTAATCATACCTATTGACTCATAAAACTTAAGTGGTAGTCAGTGGAAATTAGTGGAAAGACTGAGATGATGAAGTCTCAAATAATAGTACTGCTGCTTCCCAGACTGCACTACAGATATTGAAACCATGGAGGAGTTTACTCTGAGCTAGGGACACAATCCTGTCTCTCCCTTTTTCCTTAGGACCTTTTTCTTCTTGTCAAAAAGTGTAAAGGCCATGAGCTCTCAAGAAAACAACTGTGTCCTTCCCACACTTGGCTTTTGAAATAAGGGAATGAATGATATAAACTCTCTGATTTCCAGGAACCATAAGAACAGAGAAGTCCAGATACTTCTGAGTGGACCCCAGCTCTTGATTCCCATATGTAGAGGGCTCAGATCAATGCTATCTGTTTAGCAATACAACTAAACCCCTACAAAGGAGTCACTGAGCTTTCCCAAACACACATATTTCTTCCTTTTTTTAGACCAAGACAGAAAGGCCAGCTTCCTTCGTTCTCCCCATATTCTGATCTCTTCATCCTCTTTGTTCTCCCTACAAATGGCTGTTCACTCTGAATTAGAGGCCATTTAGAAAACCCTAGAGGTACTGAAGGAATATCTGAGAGGCAATTGCAGTCACGACAACACTTGTGACATCACAGAAGAAGATAGGGCTCTTCAGGATTTTTCAGAAGGCCTAATGATGACGTCACTGAGAACTACCATGGCCTCCCTCTAAACAGATTTCCTTACATTGACCAGTTTCGAGAGTGCCTTTTTCCATGTATGTCTCCTGTACACAGGGGAAACCTTTATGTACTCCATCTCTCTAAAGCTAGAGACTGCTTTTTGCTTCACATGTGGTTGCATGCTCTGAATGGAGAGAGATAGTCAGGCACTTGGCATGGGTAGAAAAGATCTAGGAACATGGGGGAAGGAAAATCTTCTGGAGACTAATTATATTCCCAGGTCCAATCCTGTGACATAATGTTCAATTCCCTAGGTTTTCTCTGTTTCACAGGTGCCAGTATTTTCCCAACAGACCTTTAATTGATTGAATATTGTATTTCATTTTCATAATGTATTTCTTATAGGAAACATATATATATATATATATATATTCCCGAATGTGTAGTCAAAAATTCTGTTTTGCCAATTCCATTTTTTGCAATGAATTAGCAACAACTCCTGCCCAGATATAGAGTGAATATAACAGTGTAAATACTCTGTACCTACTTCAAATGATAAACTACCAAATCCTTTTTTTATCCAAAAATTACCAGAGATCAGTAAGGCAAAGTAAACCATGGACTATAGAATGTGGTTCTGTAGTCCCATTAGATATCAGTTCTCTAATATCTACCTTCCTGTGTTCCCAGGAAGAGACTTAAGGGTTTTGGATATTTTACCATGATTCTTTCTTCAGGCCAAACAAAAGACTCAGGAGGATGGGCATTAAGAGGAATGGCTTGATGTCCAGAGAAACCTCAACTTCAATAGGTTCATAATAACAGGAGGGAGTCTGATTGGCATTGGCCTTTGCTGATTCTACATTTTTGACCTAGTTGCACAGAATCCATCCTAAAATCCCACCTAACCACATAGTGGTAGGTGCCACCAAATATATATATATATATATATATATATATGTGTGTGTGTATATATATATATATATGTATATATATATATATAGATAGATAGATAGATATTATAGATAGATAGATAGATAGATAGATAGACACACACAGAGAGAGAGAGAGAGAGAGAGAGAGAGAGAGAGAGAGAGAGAGATCTGCCACAAAACAACATAAGATTGATGACGCTAACAAGTGCATGCTGCCAGGAAAAGGATATAGATCTTTCCTGAGAGACCCAGGTAGAGCATGCCAATTACAGAAGTGAAGTTTATTGGCAAAGCATTGGAATGCAAGTGACCCTCTTGTTAGTAAATTTGGAGAAAGGATTACCAGGACTGAATGGGCTTCAAGCACATAAGAACAACAATGCCAATGATCCATAGCTTTCTGGTACTAAACCAATATTCAAAGACTGTACATGGACAGAACTATGGCTCCAACTGCATATGTAGCAGAGAATGGCCTTATTGGACATCAATGGAAGGAGAAGCTCTTAAGCCAACCAAAGCTATCCCCCAGTGTATGGGAATGTCAGGGGGTGCTGGGAAAGGGAGCGGTTGGTGAGGGGAACACCTTTATATAAGAACTGGTGGGGTAAGGGATAGGAGTCTTATCACTGTAAAACTGGGAAAGTGAATAATATTTGAAATGTAAACAAAAATATCCAATTTTTATAAAAGGATAAATAAAAGTTTAACAAGCTGAACAGCTAAAGAGTAATCTCAATCCTACTTGAGAGGTAGAAGAAATGAACCACAGGAGGGAAGAGTGAGGGACCTGGGTGAGAAAGGAGACAGTAAGGGAAAGAGGGGAACATGGTCATGTATTGGTGGGGAGTAGGACTGTAGCCCTGAGTGCCAGCAGAATGAATGGAAACAGGCAACCTCAGGAGCTAAAAGGTTGGAGGTGTTGGGTGGCTCTAGAATATTCCAGATACCCGAGACGTAAGAGACTATCAGGACTCAGTGAAATGTCCAAGAGTGGGTAGACTGAACTTGTAGAGACTACCTCCATGAGGAAGAGAGAGCATCAAGTGTGGGATAAGGTTGCCATCCACAAATCAAAACTCTGATCCATATTTGTTGCTGTTTGAAAGAATTTCAGGGAAAAAACAGAGAAGAGCCTGAGTAAAAGGAATTCCAGTTACCCGCCATATCTTGATTAAGTAGAGGTCCCCAAGGCCTGACACTATTATTCATGCTTTTTCCTATTCCCAAAACGGACCTGACATGACTGCCTTCTGAAAGACCCAACAAGCAGGTGAAAGAGTCAGATGCAGACAATTATACTCAGTCAATGAATAGAAGCTGCTAAGCCCTGTGGTCAAACTAGGAAAAAGCTGGAGGACGCTGAATAGGGGAGCAACTCTGTAGGAGGACCAGCAGTGTTAACTAATGTGGACCACAGTGCTTTTTTCAGACACTGAGCCATCAATGCAGCATCATGCACCAGCTAATATGAGGCCTCTAAAACTGGAGTGCTGGTTCTGGACAAAACAAGAGAAGATGCACTTAACCATCAAGAGACTCCAGGAGAGGAGAGGTCTCTTAGACTGGGGGAAGTGGGAGACAGCTTCATTCAGATGGACATGAGGGGAGTAGGTAAGGGATGTAGAACAGTCAGAGTATGGGCTGGGAGAGGGATGAAATCTGGATTGTAAAATTCTATTAAATAAAATTTAAAAAAATGTAAACAAAAATAAACACTTTCTTCTCCAACTTTCTTTTTTCCCTTTTTCGTCATGGTATTTTAAAACAGCAATAGAAACTCTGGCTAAGACTCAGTATTATGGACAAAAGTGTGCAAATGCTAATTAGAGAAGGATGATATCTCGTTGGAGTCAAGTTGCTTGATCTGATTCAAACTTTCTTATTCAGAGGTAGCCACAAACAGGGAATTTCTGCGACTAAGTTTATTATCATGACATAGTGAACACTTTTTATCCAACCATGATGGGACCTGTGATATCCAGAAACAAATGAAGAGACTGGGAATATTAAAAGGGAAGAATCTTGTTTAAACATTCATGGAAGAATTGAAATTCATATCTATTAGATTACCACAAAGAGGTTGATGCTTCTGATTGTGGCCTGCTACCCAACACAATCCATATTCTCTTTTATTCCTTCCAAAGTAATAATAGATTAATTAATAAGACTCTATAACTAGAGAGAAAGTTAGAATTTAACGTGAACTTAACTCCAAAGATATTACTGTTTGTATGTGTGTATTTTGTTTACTACATTTATTATAAAAATAATTTGTGTAAGAATGTCAATTGGAAATGCTTGGAAAAGTTCCTATAGCTTGCAGATATGGTTTTACTTTAATGAGTTTACTGTAGCAGTGAATTCCCTTTCTTTATATCATTGTTTCTTCTACATCTACTGATGGAAATGACAATAGTTAGATTAATTCTCAAACACTTGGATAAAATTTCACTTAACAAAGGAAATGATTATTGAAGAACTGCAACAATTATCTTTCTCATTTCTGATGGACTTTCTTCATGTACATTGGTATTGGCTTTTGGAAAAAGAAAGCAAAATTCATTTTTAAATGTCTCAAGTAAGCAAAAGTATTTTAGAAAAAAGTCATTTTACTCTTATTAAAGGAGATATTTATCTAATGCAAAATAAATTTTAAAAGAATTTAAAAGTATAGCATTTGGGTTCTTTTTTAACTGTCCTACAAGAAATAAAATTCATTTTGGTAATTTTTCTGTTTAATATACCAAGGAGTACTAATGTAAGGGTATAATTCTGTGACATAGAAATATTGCATACACAATAGCCGTCCCATCAAATTACTCTTGTTAATTTTTATTTTGCATTCTCTTGCAGTTCAGAATAAGTGGCTTATATTTTCTGGCATTTTAACAATTGGGTATTCTCATTTTCTCAAATAACATGATTTTACATTTTTATCTCAAAATATTTACAAATACAGTTTGCAAAAATATATGTACTACAGAGTTTCCTTTATACCTGTACTTAATATCAAAATATGTCCTGTAAACTTTATTGTTGCAATTCCATTCACTATGACACATCAGATTTATTCTGGCTCTTCATATTTGACAAATACACGCCCACACATATGGTTGTTCCTATCCCAGAGCAGACAAAAATTTGACAACTGAAAAGGTTGCAATAAAAATCAGTCAACTAGAATTAAAGTGGTTAGTCAGTTAGAAGATTAATGCATGCTACCTGGAAAACAGTTCTGACCAAACAAAACTTCTCATGTGTGATCTTTAAAGTTTAAATAAAATATATTGTATGGCAATATGAACCCATTCAAAAATTATCATCCTTATGTCATATTAGAAGATCTAAACTATTTATAGTATTATTTTCAAATTAGAAGGACATTTTATATTTTACACTGAGTGTTTTCTCAGAAGCACTTGTCTCTTTACATTCTTATTTGCTTTACGATTAGATAATGGAGAGCCAGAATACCATCCCAGACAGTAAGACTTTAGATGCTGTATTCCACCACTATACCACAGCACTTTTAACAAATTTGTTAAATGGATTCATCTCCTTACAATATTCTAGGTGTGAAATTCATATCCAAACACAGTATTGCTTCATGTAAGTAATAGTATTCTTAGGATTTCATTCAATCAAATAATAATCATAAATTTTCCCAGTTTAAATGGATTTTTGTATGTGACTGAAAATACATGGAAGATACCTGTATCCCAACACTGACGCATTACTCTCTACTGCTGTCTTATCCCACAAAAATCTTTCTGAGAGTGGTTTCAGCTATGTTGGATGATATGTCAATGATGCTTAACAAATAAAATCATCATATGTCTATTTTTTCTTTCCAATGATTCTGTGTGTTCATATAAGAAATGGAACTATTATTTCAATGATTTTTTTAAAAACATGAAATGCTATTGTCTCCTGCACCTTGCCTTTCATACATAACAAAAATGCTTTAATCTTTAACTTATACCACGTCTAGAAGCTCTCTCATTCTTTTGAGGTAAGCCGCCTGTTCCTTTCTCCCTCAGTTCCTTCTTTTTAATTGAATATTTTATGTATTTACATTTCAAATTTTATACCCTTTTCTGTTCCCGTCTCTTCCATCCACCCTCCCCCTGCTTCTTTGAGTTTGCTACCAATCCTGCCTGTCCACTCACACCTCAACACTCTGGCATCCCCTACACTAGAAAAACCAGACTTAGTAGGACAAGGCCTTTCCTTCTATTGATGCCAGACAATGCCATTCTCTTCTATATATGAGGCTGAAGCCATGGATGCCTCCATATGTACTCTTTGATTGGTATTTAGTCCCTCACTTCCTTCTTCATTCATTGGACAACAGCTTATTATGATTCATTGCTGTCAGTGCAGTCCTTGCAGCAGGAATACAATGTTCAGTGAGCCTGGGACTCAGGCAGCTGAATTTTCACACAAATGCATGAACACATGTAACCAGAGCTTGGTTCCCACTGAAAAAAAAAGCATGCAAATATTTTCCACATATTGTGCAATGAACACTTGCCATGGGATTCAATGCTGTTTCAGAATTCTATTGCCAATATTACTTGGTGGCCAATATTACTCATGAGTGAGTGGGTCATCATTTATTTTACATTATTTATTTAGTGTTGAATATTGGGAGCCTCAGACAAAGTTATTCTAGCAGATCTTTATACACAATAATGGTTCTTCATTTGTTTTTGTTTTTTTTTGTTTTTTTTTGTTTTCTTTAGTTTGGTTTGGTATCAAAATATATACAGCACAAGATTTAGCACTTTACCATTTTTGGTATAGTGCTCATCATCTCTGTTGTGTTTCTCTCACTCCCTCTCTGACCCAGATCTCTTTGAATTTATGGAGCTGAGATGCTATGCATTTTATACATAGTAACCATCTTCCTTCTCTCTCTTCCCAGATGCCAAACCTCCTGCTTCTTACCACTGTTGATAAAAACTTTATATACACTGATATATGCAGGACCAGAAAATATCCGTCTTTTTGCTGTTAACTTGGCATCCTCAGGGTCCTTCCATGCAGCATACATCAAATGCCTGGGTGATATTGCACCCCAAGGAGAGCCCACAGCTGATAATTCTTCAACTAAAACATTATTTTTTCCAAATATCAATATTTGCTGATGACTCTTAAAAGCATTTACCTCCTTGTAGCTCTCCAGGCATTAGAAGTAAAAGAAAGGACGGGGGGGGCATTGTGGGGTGCAGGTGGTGTTCCAGTTTAGAAAGGTTCCTTGCAGCAACTCCCATCTGTGTTGACTGGAAAGCAGAATTTCAGTTCTCAAGTTGGAATGGGCAGCTTGTTCCATTAGCAATCATTTCATGAATACTCTAGTAGTTCAGTTCTGTAGAGTTGTCATAACAAACAGGAAACAGCAGCAGTGGCACAACCTAGTAGAACAGCCAGGCTCTGTCAGTAGTCTGGACAAAGAGAACTTCTATGCTGTGCTTCTCTCAGGGAATTGAAGATCAACAGAGACTCAAGATGCACAAACATTGTTGCTGTTGCTTTATTTGTTTGTCACAGTCTGTATAGCCAGATTTCCCTTCGAAAAATATAAGGTGTTTGAAACATTTTATGCTGCTACAAATATATTACTGTAGCTGCGTAATCCTGTACATCATTTTCTCCTCAGAGGGATAGAGACTATTCCAATCATTTACAGCTATTGCCCTAATGTTGAAATGGGTAATCCAATATGTGATCAGAGGAGAAAAATCAAGAGAATGTAGATCCTTTGACCATGTTTCCAATAAAAAAAAGTTTAAAAACACTTACAACCTATGAGCTGTAATGGTACTGCAAACCCTTAAAACCACCTCAATAGCAGTTACTTATTCTTACTCTTGTATGAAATAAAATACAGTTAGTTAAAAAAAGGTGAGGACAAGGAGTTTTTGAATGTGCAAGCCTGATGGTGCCTTTGTTCAAGATTATAATTATCAAAACTATGATTTCAATGAAGTTTATAAAATAATGTTTGAAAGACATGAAGCTCTTATGTTAATTTTCCTATTATGTGTGGCTAAAGGCACATGCTATCTAGTTGTAGTAATACGGGATCACTTATTTTTGTAGAAAGTGTATGAGTGAGTTAGAGAAGCAAAGGACGTCATTTCATTCCCCAAGTATATAGAAGTCAGATTGGTTGAACCATCATCATGTTAAACAAGCAGAAATGAGTACGCAGACAGAGCCATTTAGCAATAACATCATTTTTCTCTTATTTGGCTAAACCATATACATCATGCCTAGGCAAATTCTTTTAAAAGCAAGGATTTTGCTATGTAAAAGCATGTATGTATGTATGTATGTATGTATGTATGTATGTATGTATGTATGTATGTGAAAATATGTCTACATGTGTATGTGTACATAAGGACATATGTTTATATGTTGTATATATGTTTATATATGTGTATATGTATATGTGTGTATATATGTATATGTGGACAAATATACAAATATTTGTCCACATATACATATGTGTATATATATATGTGTGTTTGTATATATGTATATATATATATTTGTATGTGTATATGTATGTAACATTTTAAAGTTACAGTTCAGAAAATAGATTCAATAAAGGTAATTAATTTTTATACTATCAAAATTTTCATTTAGTTCATAAAACAAATATTTAGTTTAGTTATGTGACTGTATATATGTTTTAGCATAAGACATAACTAATTAGCTTTTCCAGCATGTGATATAATTTCAGGATACTGAAGGACCTATGTGAGGTAGAAAATATAACAAATGGATTGTTATATGTGATAGATCAGAGTGATAGATAGATAGATAGATAGATAGATACATACATACATACATATATACATACATGCATGCATAGTCACATTGATGAAAGTTCACAGATGATAAGTAGACAAATATCACATACTCAAAATCATCAATCATGAAATAATTAGTATTGAAAGGTAAAAATATCTTCTAATATTAATACAATAAAATTTTAAATGTGAATTGTGTAAACATTTTAATACCTAAAGGGAGATTTATCAGCTATAATCTTTAAAATAAAATATCTATTTGACACTTCCACACAGGTAGATAACAGACATGAAATACTTAACCTCCTTTACATTAATCTGTCAAATTATCCCATCATCTTGTCTTTGTTCCTTAAATGCATAACATCATACTTTTTATCCATGTTCAAATCTTCAGTCACTTTCCACCCTGCTCTGCATTCTCCCTCAAATCCTATCACTATATTTAAGTCTTTAATAAATCCTCATATGCTATCATGAAAATTTTTTATGATGAATCACTTTTAATCTTTATTAACATTGATCTCATAGAGGTAACTATTATTTCTCTGTCACAAATGTGATCACTATCCCCTTCTCTGTTTTTAGTACTATTTTCACCATCAACCATTTTATAAGTTCTTGTTATATGAGATAATAAAATGATCTTTCTTTTTTTTTTCGGAGCTGGGGACCGAACCCAGGACCTTGCGCTTGCTAAGCAAGGGCTCTACCAATGAGATAATCCGCAACCCCAAAATGATCTATTTTTCCCCTAGTAAATTATGTACCAAGAGTTTGTTCCATAGAAACTTTAGACAAGAAAAACAAAGTTGTTACAATGTGTTAGTTCTACTCAGACCTAAAACTGAAAGCTGTTTATGTGACAGGAAGCATAGGAAAAACACTTCTGGAAGAGAAAGCAGAGTTGTGGAAGAAGACATCATACAGGGAAGTGCTTCATGCGATTGTAAACCAAAAGTGTAAAAGACCTGAACTTTCATATTGAGTGAAAGTTGTTGAAGAATATTTACAAGTGATTCTGAGTGGACTACATAAGCAGGTTTATTTACAAATCCATAGTAAATATTAGAAAAATGGCATCAAATTGTAATAGGGCAGAAAAGGAAATAAAGTTAAAAGTTGGTACAGGTTTCAATATGGATGTTGTTAATTTGAACATGCTGAAGGTTAGTGGATGATTTAATGTGATGAATGACTCATATATACTAACACTATTGCTTGACCCTATAGTGAAATTACACAGAGGAGGAACACTAACAAAATCCTGTGACAAAAATCTGTTCAGGTATGGCTATATTCTTTAATATTTCTTTTAGAAAACATTCATTTAATTAAATAAAATTCAATAAGGAACCAAAGATAACCCTTTTCATCTCTGACATATCCAATCTCTAAACAGGGGTATAGTGGATGAAACTTCATACAGCATTTGCCTACTCCAGGTATTATTAATTTAAAATAATAAGCATAGCAGTGTATCATATTTGTGGGCATTGGTTACTAAGACCCAATTATCTCCTCAGAAGGACATCCATTAAAAGCAATCTAACATAACTTTGTTTCCTTTAAACATATAAATCTTAAATATTGAGCTTGCTTATCATTTTCACAGCATAGGACACCATATGTAATTACTTCATTTTTACATATCAATATCAGTCACTCTACCTTTCTGATTTTGATATATACCAAGCTTAACAAAGAGGAGACTTTAGGCTTTTCAGCAATCCTTACATTTCTCCCATGGTCCACTACATGTGGGCCATATTACAATCTATTTTTAGTAAATGATAATGGCATGCAAATGTAGATGTTGATATTTCATACAATAAAAAAATCAAAGATCCAATAAATAAATAGCTACTGAATTTTCTTTTATAGGAAGACAGTAGGTTAATAATACCTTATAATATCCACACTAATTCATATTTAGTCAGTGCTAGAATATGTGTAACAATGTTTGTAAAAAGAATAAGTAACTTTTCTGTATCTTTTTAAAAGCAATTGGACATAGTCAATAAGAAAGTGTCAGATAAATGTAGAAATAATTCCAAAACTTTCCTTTTTCTTTTCTTTTTTTCGGAGCTGGGGACCGAACCCATGGCCTTGCGCTTGCTAGGCAAGCTCTCAACCACTGAGCTAAATCCCCAACCCCTCAAACTTGTATTCCATGTGCATACACAATATTAATCTCCACAGGAAATAAATGTTTTAAAATCTGAAAAGCTATATTTATTTAAGAGTAAGATTTTTGACGTGTAAGAGAACACTTTTTTTCCATTTTTTTTTAAATTGGGTATTTACTATTTACATTTCAAATTTTATTCCTTTTCTGGGGTTCCAGTCCATCAGCCTGAACCTCTCCCCCTCCCCTTCTATAATGTGGTTGTCCCCTCCACATCCATTCCCTTCCTTAAAGCACCCATCCGTACTTTCCCCTACATGAAGCATCCAACTTTAGTAGGCCCAAGGACTTCACAATGGTGCCCCAACAAGGCTATTCACTGCTACATATGCAGTTGGAGCCCAGGGTCAGATCATGTATAGTCTTTGGGTTGTGGTATAGTACCTGGAAGATCTGGTTGACTGGCAGTTTTTCTTTTGAGGTTGCAATTCCTTCAGCTCCTCAGTCCTTCCTTTAATTCCTCCAAAAGGGTGTTATGCTTAGTTCAGTGATTTGCTGCTGGCATTCATCTCTGTGTTTCACATGCTCTGGCTGTGTCTCTCAGGAGGGATCTATATACAGTTCCTGCCAGCATGCACTTCTTAGCTTCATCAATCTTATCAAGTTTTGGTATATATATATATATATATATATATATATATATATATATATATATATATATATATAAATATATATATATATATATATAATAAAAATAAATATATAAATATATATATATATAGATATATATATATATGTATATACATACATACACATGTCCAGCAGACTCTGAATGGCCATTCCTTCAGTCTCCTAAAAACAATGCCTCCCTACACCTATTATTGATATTTTAGTTACCCTTTTAAGGAAGGAGTGAACCATCTCCATTTTTGCTCTCCTCTTGAGTTTCATGTGGTCTCTGCATTGTATGTTAGGTAATTTAGGCATTTGGGCTAATATCGACCTATCAATGAGTGCATACTTTGTGTGTTTGTCTGGAATTGGGAAACATCACTCAGGATGATATTTTCTAGGTCCATCCATTTGGAATTTTATGCACTCATTGTTTTTGATAGCTGAGTAATAGTACTTTGTGTAAATATATGTCATTTTCTGTATCCATTCCTCTTGAAGGGCATCTGGGTTCATTCCGGCTTCCGAATGTTATGAATAAGGCTGATATGAACATAGTGTAACATGTGTGTTTGTTGTATGTTGGAGCATCTTTTGGGTATATGCCCAGGGGGGGTATAGCTGGGTCCTCAGGCAGTGCAAAGTCCAATTTTTGAGGAAACTCAGGACAGATTTTCAGAGAGGTTGTACCAGTTTGCAATCCCAACCACAATGGAGGAATGTTCCTCTTTCTCCACATCCTCTCCAGCATCTGCTATCACCTGAGTTTTTATCTTAGCAATTCTGACTGATGTGAGGTGGAATCTCAGGGTTGTTTTGATTTGCATTTACCTGATGACAAAGTATGTTGAACATAACAGAAAGCATTTTAAGAAATGATGCAACCCTAGCTGTTGGTCTGTATATAGCTGAGTGCCAATTGATCCATTTCTATCTCTTTCTTAAAAGTTCAAGTCAAAGAGCATCAAGGAAATCTATATAAAACCGTATATGCAGAAACCAACAGAAGGGAAAAAAGTGTCAGAAAGTGCCTAAAACACATTTGCACAGGAGAAAATTTTCAGAACAAAATACCAATGATTCAGGCTCTAAGATCACCAGTCAATATATGAAATCTCATCAATCTGAATATTTTCTTTAAAACAAAATACACTGCCAATAGGACAAAACAGAAATCTAAATATTTGGGGAAGACTTTAACCAACCCTATATCTGGTAGATTGCCATAATAAAATATATAGAAATAATTCAGAAAGGTCAACTCCCACACAACCAAGTAACCCAACTTTTAAAATGGGTTAGAGAGCTAAACCAAGAATTCTCAACTGAGGTATCTCAATAGCTGAGAAACACATATAGAAATGTTCAACATCCTTAGTTATCAGAAAAATGCAATCTGAAATGAACTTGAGAGTCTACATTACACCAATCAGTGGGACTAAGACAAAAAACTAATGCAGTAGCAGAGTAGGCTAGGATGTAGAGAAAGTGGAACACTCCTCCACTGCTGGTGGGATTGGTATCTGTATAGCCACTTTGGATATCAGTGTGGAGGTTCAGAGAATATCACAAATAGCATTGCCTGAAGACCCGGCTTTACCACTCACTTCAACGCAAATACTCAAACATGATCCACATATAACATTGACATGTAGTTGAACATGTTCAGGACAGCCTTACTTTTATTAGACAAATGGTGGACAAAACCGTGATATATGTCAACTCAACCGAGGAATAAATACAGAAAGTGTGCTATATTTAAACAAAGAAATACTACTCAGGTATTAAAAATGAAGAAACCAAGAACTTTGTAGGCAAAGGGATGGACATGGAAATTAGTGAAGTAACAGAGTTCGAAAAGGACATAACATGGATTGTACTTAGTGAGAGGTGGATGTTAGTCCCAAAGATAAGTATACCCAATACACAAATCATTTATCACATGGAGGGTAACATGTTAGAATGCCAAACTGTGGATTCTTGCAACCCACTTAGAAGTGAGAACAAAATGATAATGGAAGACAGAGGGATGGAGGGACCTTGCTAGAAGTAGAGAAGGATGGACAAATTGGGGGGGGGTAGAAACAATATAAAGAGAAAAGAGAGAAATTTGAGGAAAATTGGAATAAATAACAATAAGCATCAGTGGTGGGCGGTGAACTTGGGTACCCCCAGTAAAGTCACAGATGCCAGGGATGCAAGAGGGTCCCATAAACTTACTACGATGGTGGTAGTTGAAATACTAAGCAGCAAAGAGATAGAACCACAAGAGTCTGCCCCCTGTAGCTAGAAATGCCCACCTGTGAAGAGCAGATGATGCCCACACAGTTCAAAATCTTTAACCTATAAATGTCCAAAGTCTAAAAAAATGCAAAGACAAAAAAGGAGCATAGACTGAAGGAAAGGCAATCCAGAGACCACCCGACTAGAAGAACAATTTCATCCACAGACTCCAAATCCTCAGACTATTCCTGATGTCAAGATGTGGTTGCAGATAAGACCCTAATATGTCTGTCCTCTGAGGGGCTCTGTCATCACCTGACAGTGACAGATTCACATACAGATAACCATTTGACAGAAAATGTGAGCCAGAAAAGAATGGTTAGGGGATTGCCTGAAGGATCTGAAGGGGATTGGAGCCCAATATGAAGAACAACACTATCAATTAAGTTTACCCTTCAGAGGCTCAGGAAATTTACCACAAACAAGTGTATACTTGGGCCAGACCATGGCTTCTGCTACATAGATGGTAGAGTATATGGAGAAGACAACTGCCTCATCTTCCATCTCTGGGAAGGGAGTCAATTGGTCCTGTGGAGACGTCATATCCCAGAGAAGGGGGATGGTAGAGAACTAAAGTGGAAGTGGGCATGTAGATGGGGGAGCACCATCTTAGAAACAAAGAGGATCAGAATGGCTTGGGTGATTCAAGGAAGAAAGACAAATTGGGGAAATGACATTTGAAATGTAAACCAATAGATAGATTATTGTATACATATAATTTTTATTATATTATACATTTATGTTTCCAACAGAGACATTCACATCTCACTCCTTAAGGACTATACAGTCATTATCTCTACTACGGGTTTACTGAAAGCTGAAATCCATAATTTTGAAATGTACTTATTATTGCTAATTTACATAGGTAAACCCAATCAATATTTTATCTTCTGTCCCTGTACCTATAATAAATCGTTATTAACCTTGATAAAAATTTAAAAAAAAAGTGTTTCTACTCCATTAAGTTTCCATTCTAAGACTGAAATTTCACTCAATTTTAGCTGCACATCTCTATATCCCCTCCATCCCTGTCTCTTCACATTTGACTTTCCTTTTCCTGACCGTGTCCCTCAGCAATCCATAAGGACACTTGTGCTTCCCAAAATGGGGACAGCGGACACTAAACTGATCATTCAGATACACAGATGCTGAATTAACATTCAGATTAAAGTGAATAATATATCCCATTTTCCTTTTTTGATCTGGGTTAAGTCATCTATGATGACTTTCACAAGATCCATTCACTGTCCTGAAAATTACATGCTTTCCTTTTTCTAGTCTGTCAATGCACCATATTTTCCTTATGCATTCATTTGTTAAAGAACAACTTGAATATTTCCAAATTATCAAGGATCTCTCTATTAGAATAATTCAAAATTTGGATATATGTCCTCGAATTATATATTTAGGTGTATCCACTTCTACATTCTTTAGGAAACATCATAATGCTGTAGAAGTTTGCATTTCCAACAGGAGAATAGCAATATTCTCCTCTCTCCATAACACAGTAAAGATAAGTTGGCTCATGTGTTATTAAAGTAAGGTTTCTGAAAGGGATGAAAAAATGTCAGAATAATTTTGATTTGCATTTCTGGAATGTATAAGGATGATATATATTTTGCATTAGATTCTTAGTCATTTAAGTTTCTTCAATTGTGAATATTTTGTTGAGATATGTGCTCAATTAATTATTTTACCTGGATATACAGTGCTTTAGTCTTTTCATTATGATTTATAGAAGCCCATTGTTGAACGTGTATATGGAAAAAACGCTTACTATATTTTAAAATAGCCACTTTAAATTTACTAAGGTCAAATTATATAATGTGCTCTCACTAAACTCACAGAATTGGCAGATCTGTTGTAACGAACAGAATTCATTAAGGTCACTATATGAAACATCCCTATATAATAAAACATTCTCTATGTACATAATATTGAGTAATATACTTTAATTGTTTTATTTTTTGAGAATTTCCAAAAAAATATTTTGATGATAATTTTCCCATTTATTTTACCTACATTACTGTATTTCTTTGAATCCTACCTTTGTATATCTTCTACATTAAAAAAACTGTTTAATATGCCCATGATGATCCCTTACAAAAATCGTTCAACCCTCCAACAGCAGACATTAACTGTCCATAGTATGTCAGTTAGGAGTAACAGCTTTCAGGCATTTACACTGCATTCTGGACGGTTGACTGGCATGAAGCTGTGCAGGGAACCACAGCTGCTATGTGTCATGAGGTCAGTACTCTGCGTATCCAGAAGACAGGATTTCACTATGATCACCCCCACATTTTGGGCACCTACAGTCTCTTTGCACCTTGTTTCAGGGTGGACTTTGAGCCTTGTGGAAGGGGTATAACATGTATATCCAACTCATCATGGCTGAAATCAATAAAATGAGGACAACAATATAATGAATTAAAAGGAAGATTTTATTCGTGGAAAGTATGAACAACATTGTCATAACCTCTGGCCAAGTTAGTTAAAGAAAGGGTAGAATTAACAAAATTAAAGAGAATAGAGGAGACGTGGAGAAAACACTTTTATATTAACAGTTCAAAACTAGAATATTTTTTAAACCATTAATGATTTACTGGATGTATTGGATATACCAATATTAAATCACCTCAATATGCAAAATTTAAACAGCACTATACTGAACAATGACACAGAGTCATGCATTTAATATCTCCCTCCTAAAATATCATAGGACCACATTTATACAGTTTAAAAATTTGATTAGACATTTAAAGAGCATTGACAGTTTCTTAGACTCTTCCATAAAGTGGACAACGTGATTGAATACATTAAAATTCTATTTTTTACTCTGGTATTGTCCAACAATTGACAGAGAATAAAAGAGAAAGAGTGAGACAGGGGAAAAATGAGGTTAACAGAAAGGTACAGAGAATTAAAGACGACAAAAGAAAATTAGCAAAAGAATTAAAACAAAAGGCAAAAGAATTAAAGACGACAGACAGAAAGAGAGGAAGACTGAGTATTACAGACTAATTTACACCGATACACACATATTCTCAATAAAATCCTTGTGATCAGATTCAAGATGACATTAAATATAATCTTCAACCTGGTAAGCTTTCTTAAAATACCAGACATACAAGTCTGATTTAACACACACAAACACACACACACACACACACACACACACACACACACACATATATACACATAAAATATATATGTGCATATATATATCTCATATCTACTTCTAATCTGATCTTTGTGATTGGATGATGCATCTTTAACCAAGAACTTTAATCAAGATCTATTCTTTATTTTTATTTTTTTACTCATCTTCAGATACATCTTTTTTAGTAATGAATCCCTCTCACTGGAGACCAGAGAAGAGAACTGCAGTTCCATGATTAATAAACGTCATTGCAAGACATCAAAGCAAAATGTAAAAGTGTGAATGGAATAAATATTTTAGGACAGTGTTTTGCAAGCAACTTCTTTCATAGACAGTCTTTGAAGGAGAGCTCTGAAATTTTGCATTTCATATTTGACTTTTCTGGGACTCTGACTAGAATCAACTCACAAATCTTTGGGATTTTCTTGGCAATTAACCAGTTTGTGAACAGTGCTGAATTCATCATATGGTCTGTTGTCTATGTTAATATTGCTACAGTGAGGAACATCTCTGCTAAAGCTCTTCATCTGTTTTTCAGATAGCATCCTCATACAAATGTGGACTTCTGTGGGTTGTGGTAGGGAAAGGTTGATAACACTGGCTGAGAGCTGTAAATGAAGAAGTACATGTATGGGGGGGGAAAGCCCTGTGTGTAGATCATCAACAACTTCAAAATATCCATTGTTTTAATAATCATTAGGAAATAACTTCTGCAAAATAACATCAGCAGAACAGCATGGTAGAAAAACAGGAACTGATTCACTGGAGATTTAGATGCACTGGATTGTTAAATATAGGCTTAGAGGTAGAGACATACCAGCACATGAAGAATGATAGTCAATCCTCTGTGATCTGTTAAGCTTCCCTACTCCATGGTTTCAAGCAAACAGCATCAGATTTTAGCATTGAGGAATAGAATAAAAGCCAATTTTTTGAAAGTCCCAATCATAAGAAAATACTGACATCCTCCATGATGCACATCATCTCTCAGGTGTAGTGGCCTCAGCATGACATGGGATTTACTGTCTGCTGTCAGCCCCTGCTGGCTTTTTACTGTCACCCTTTTGATTTCCTATAAGTCCCCAATGTATTCTCACTCCAACTGTTCCTAAGTAATCATTGAATTGGCGTTGTTAGTTTGAATGCCCAAATCCCAGAAAACATGGAATGAAAGAAGATTTTTCTTTATTTTTGCAATACTGGAAGGTGCAATGAACAGGAACATCTTCCCATTGGGTCTTGCACCAAACTCTGATGCTGCATTTCCCTGAACCTGGATTCTGAAAAATGATTTATCAAATACTAATGACATGGAAAAAGACATATTTTTCTAGCCTTTTGGCTCCAAACCCTAAACAATAGATTCTTAGGACTTTCCAAATAATGCCAGATGAGACATCTAGCCATTGTTAAATTATGTGGTCCATGGCCTGTGATTATTGTGACAAATCCCTTTTCTCTCTACAGAGAGATTCATCCTTTATGTTCTGTTAGGGAATACCGGCTTCTGCACCAGGAATCTAGAGAAGACTTTTTAGAGAAGTTTGTGCCTAGTAAGAGGTTCAGCTAAGTTACAAATTTCCAATGGCAACATTCCCTTAGCATGATTTTCATATGATGCTTTGATACAGTTCTTCTTATTTTCTATAGTTCTTGGCAACAGAATAAAAATAGAAATAGTAATCTGTCAATGCACAGTAATATATTTGCATGAGTGCATCATGTAGAAGAATTACAGGATAAAAAAGAATTGGAAAACCAAATGTCTTTCCTTTTGTGGACCAAGACCAGGAAACCTGAACTATATAAAAATCTGAGACAAGTTGTCTGAAATTTGTTCTTTCTTTCAATCATGGGGCTCCTAGGGAAGGATTTCAGTTTTCAAGAGTCAGCAAAAATTCCCTTTATTGCTGACCCAACTCACCTGCTGAATACCTCATTCTCAGAAATGAAGAAACTCTGTATTCATCCTGCTATAATATGTACATACCTATATTTCATTCATAGAAAGTATACTTTTGACTCTTAGTTTCAAAGCAACAGTCTGTGGAGACAAAGAATTTCTTCTTTCACATTAATTCTCAGGATGATGGTTGGTCTAAAAAGTTCATTACAGGGGTTGCTTTGCAACAGTCATTCACGGATCTGGAAGAAACACATTTTAAATGTTGAGAAATCTATTACAACAATATCAACTACCTTTCTCCCTTCCCATTTTTGAACTGAATCATTTTCCACCAAATGTCTGTTGTCTCCACTGCTGGCTGCATTCCCCCAGACTAGTATGAATCTTGCTCATAGCACTGCATTTATGATATATCAATGTTATTTCCTTTCCACTTTCACCACTAGTAGAGTTTTTCAATTCTTCATTCCATCTGAAGGGTCTAATCTACATTGTCACCAGGGATGAGACTTGAAAGTTTAGAGATGCTGAGGTATAATGATGTATCCACGAATAACCTACAAGAATGACTGGCAATTTAGACAATGACCATGTCTATACCATATATGTATTCCTGTGGGTCTCACAAAACTTCTCTCTTTGGTGAGTTTGATCCAGTTCAACTAATACAGTAGAAAAGAAAGGATAAAAGTCATACACATGGGCTGGAAAGATAGCTCATGCATTTTGAGCATTTGCTATGCATAGAACCAAAATGGTAACCAAATTCCATGTGGAATTCTCTTACCCAACTGGCTTCAGTGGGAATTGAATGTATACAGTGCATAGCACTTAAAGCAGGCAAAATACTTATGGAAAAAAGGAACAGTAACAGTGTCCTTTGCCTTACATAAGCTTTGCAGTTTCATGATAGCCCCTTTTTTGATTCTTGATCTTAGAGCATAAGCCATTGGTGTTTTGTTCAAGAAATTTTCTCCAGAGCCCATGTGTTCCAGATGCTTCCCCACTTTCTCTTCTATTAGGTTGAGTGCATCTGGTTTGATGTGGAGGTCATGGATCCCCTTGGACTTAAGGTTTGTATAGGGTGATGAGCATGGATCAATCTGCACTCTTCTACATGCAGACCTCCCTTTGAACCAGCATGACTTGATGAAAATGCTATCTTTATTCCATTAGATGGTTTTGGCTCCTTTGTCAAAAATCAGGTGACCATAGGTTTGTGGTTTCATTTCTGGGTCTTCAATTCTATTCAACTGGTCTGTCGGTCTGTCTCTGTACCAATACCATGCAGTTTTATCACTATTGCTCTGTAATACTGCTTGAGTTCAGGGATAGTGAATCCCCCAGAAGTAATTTTATTGTTGAGGTTTTTGTTATCCTGGGTTTTTCGTTATTCCAGATGAATTTGGAAATTGTTCTGTTTAACTCTCTGAAGAATTGGATTCGTGTTTTGATGGGGGTTGCATTGGATCTGCAGATCGCTTTTGGTAAAATGGCCATTTTTACTGTATTAACCCTGCCAATCCATGAGCATGGGAGATCTTTCCCACCTTCTGAGGTCTTCTTCAATTTCTTTCTTCAGAGGCTTGATTCTTACCATACAGATCTTAAGCAAATGTTCTTCTCCTTTAATAGGGGAAAAAATAATACCCCTTGGCAGGGAACAGGAGGCAAAATTTAGAACAGAGGCAGAAATAACACTCATTCAGAGCCTGCCCCACATGTGTACCATACATTTACAGCCACCCATTTAAATAAGATAGATGAAGCAAAGAAGTGCAGGCAAACAGGAACCAGATGTAGATCTCTCCTGAGAGACACACCCAGAATACAGGAAAAACATAGGCAAATGTCAGCAACAAACCACTGAACTGGGAATGGGACCCCCGATGAAGGAATCCGAGAAAGGGCTGGAAGAGCTTGAAGGGCTCAAGACCCCATATGAACAACATGCCAACCAACCAGAGCTTCCAGGGACTAAGACACTACCCAAAGACTATACATGGACTCACCCTGGGCTCCAACCTCATAGGTAGCAATGAATAGCCTAGTAAGAGCACCAGTGGAAGGGGAAGCCCTTGGTCCTGCCAAGACTGAACCCTCTGTAAACGTGATTGTTGGAGTGAGGGTTTTAATGGGGGGAGGATGGGGAGGGGAAGTCCATATTGAGGGGGAGGGGAGCTGTTAGGGAGATGTTGGCCCAGAAACTAGAAAGGGGAATAACAATCGGGAAGGTAAATAAGAAATACTCAAGTTAGTAAAGATTAAAAAAAAAACAAAAAAATTAAAAAAACAAAAGAAATAATAGCAATAATAATGGTAATGATAATAAACTGACATAAACAACTATTCAGAATGAGCACAAAATATATTTTCAAGGCAAAAACATAAAAACTAAGTATAAAAAAAGTTTTTAGAAACATGGAATTCATTATCTCTCCTAGTGGTTCCCACTGTGACTATATTTCATGAAACCAGAGACAGATAGGTCTAGTTTTCCTGTTTTCTATTTTTACTCCATTGGTGAATGTTTTCATTTCCTGAGTATCATTAGAGCAAAACCATTGAGTCTCTCACTAGTTTGTCCTATATGATTACCCCTAGAGTACTGTATTTTTGGAGAACCTAAATATATGACCAAAAGAATGCAAAATGGATACCTTTTCCATCATGAAATTGCTATCCACAGTGGGCCATATTAGCAACATCGAAAGTCCAATCCACATGTCTACCTCTGGCTTTTGAACAAATTATCAATCCCAAGGCCAATGAATGTTTCAGTGACTTATCTCCGCATTGGTTTGTCGGATTACAGGATGGCTACACCACACATAAAAAAACAAGTTTCTTAAGAGTTGAAAAACACAATTTATTCTGAAAAATATATATTAACTTTTTTTCAAAAAGTGCTTAAATTATACAATCATAATATATAGTGCATGACCTTAACCGAACTGAAAATTCACCAGAAGAACAAAAATTAAAAAAGAATGAATAACAAAACTTCCAACCAAACCAAACAATCTAAATACCTGAAGAAATCAAAACTCAAACCAAAAACAAAACACAATAATTAAGGTAATCAGCATATTCTTGTTGAAGATTAGCACCACAGTCGTACCCTGTGGCTGGCCTTGGGAACATATTGGGAAGGCAGTCAGTCACCAATTGTAATAGAGTTTGAAAGATGAATCTACTATGCTTCTTGGGGGCCTTTACAGGTCAAGGACTTCCAAAGCTAATATGAGACATGTACAAAATTGGGTTTCTAGATTTTGAACTTCTCTTGACTGATTTCAAATAATAAAGTTGAAAATCCCTAATAACAAGAGTGAATTAACCCTCTGAGACTCGTCCTGGATGCCCAGCAGTTCTTGAAGTGCTTCAACATTTCTTTGAAACCGTCTCATGTTCATGTTCAGTGTGAAGGAAATTCCAGTGTCTGAATGGAAACTCACTTCCCCTTCCTACCTGGGCTACAGCATTTACTCAGCTCAAATATTTTCACTCCCAAGGAGATCACGATTTTAAAAATTCATCCTCTCAATGTGTACCACTATATTAATAGCATATAATTTCTACCATTCTAAGTCTTCCTAATGCATATTTCCTGAAGCCCTTAGCTTTCTTCATTTTATTAACAGTTTCTGCATCAGGAAGTCCTTATTTAGATACAATGATTCTCCTTGGCTTTGAACCAGCTGCTCAGTCTTAGGCACTGGATTTACTCAAGCACAAGTTACAAGCCACAGGATAGACAAAATCAACAAAACTTTCCTTGCATGTGATTAGAACATAGTGGACAGGGTTACGTTCAGCTTAATCAATGAAATGCTCCCCCTGTATACCTAATGAACAAACGTTTACCCACCTGGATTGAATTGTTAGCCATGTCTGCTCACCCTGCTTACCCAGTTCCCAGGAGACTTTATTCTCAGCAAGGGATAAGGTGGTGGATCAACATCTTATGCTTGCTCACTATTTCCCAGTTACTCCAAGATAAGCAGATTCCTCCAAAAGGAGCTCCTATTTCCATAGTCTACCTGGCTTCAGGTCTGAGGCTATGATCCCAGTCAACAAGAAAATCTCCATAACCAAATCAAAGTAAATCTTTCCTTTCTTTAGTGCTGGGGAGGATGGACAGCTCTGATGGTGTCTTCCTTATTGGGTTCTTCTTGAGACAGGAGGGGAAGAGCATTGGGGAGGGTAAGTCTTGAATCCTTTAGAGTTTAAGTACAATAATAATAATACTAATAATCATCATCATCATCATCATAATCATCATCATAATCACCATCAACATAATCATCATCACCATCATCATCATCAATACCACCACCATCATCAATACCATCACCATCAAAAGTAATTTAGTCTGGTAAGATTATTCAGTATTTAAGAGCACTGACTGCTTTTCCATAGGTCATGGGTTTAATTCCCAGCAAAAACATCGTGGCGTACTACCATGTATAATGGTATCTGATGCCCACTTCTGTTGTGTCTGACAGTTACAGAATTATGATACAAATCAAATAAAATAAATCTTTAAAATAAATAAATAAATGGTTACTTATCTAAGTTTAAGTTACTGTGCTTCTGTAGCTGACCAGATATTTGTATTCCTCTGAGGACAAAAAAAAAAATGTGTTCTCTGTCTATTAAAATCCATGATGAGAGCTCACACATTACTTGCCGTATGCCAAGACTGTTATTCAAAACAAAGCTTCTGCTTTTCTGAGAAATTAAATAGCTTCTTATCACACTCCTATCCTTTCTTCATGTCCTGCCTCTGAGAGGCCCATAAGAATATTAGTTTGTACATGAGGACATTACAGTTGCATTTTCCTGTGGTGTGAGAAAACTGATGTTAACATCAAGGGGTCAGGACAGTCAACAAAGAAGTGGGCATAATGGCTATCTTTTGTCTAAATGCTGTTGGTGAAATGGGTCAGCATTCCTGGGAGTTTAGCCAACTCACAGGTCATCTTCTGGAGCTCATTAGTCAATTTCTCCAACTTCTTAATCTGTTGTACTAGCTGTTTGATTGTGGAAGGTTGGTATGATGTCTTCCCAGCAGACCCCTGTAGATAAACACAAGGGAACATGCATAGTAATGGCCCAGACACAGGAGAGAAAATGCTCGTCCCCCAATGAAGCATGACGAAAGGGGAAATCTACAGACACTTGGAAGCACTGAAAGAGAAGGAAAGCTCTCTTCTAGCTGGACCTATTAGCTATTTTCTTTCTCTCAACCATGATTCCTAGACATATACCTCACTCCCTTCTGGAGTCTCCCTGGCCCTTAACAATAAAATCTGGCCAAGACATGAAGAAATGGAGGACATTTTCAGTTTGTATCTGATAGGATGCAGGTAAGTCCTGGAGTCCATAGTGTTTAGGACCACCAAGCCTTAATCATGTATGTTCAAGACAAAGAGTCAGAGACCTTGATGCATGTCCAGGGGAGTAGCCCTTGTCATAAAATTCCAATGGCATGTCCAGGAATCCTCTGAAGATAAAATTCAATACTCTACCGTGAGAGTCAAAGCATTTATTCCTGTGGCTCTTATTGGTATTCTTCCTCATTCAGAATGAAATTAAGGAACTCATAGTAAACCACCTGTGTCGTGCCCACTCGGACGGCAAGGAAGACGCAACGTGGTTGGATTCTTCTCAACAGCCTTTACTGCAGGATACCTTCATTGTTGACACCGGGACCACGAGCGGCAAATTTGCTTGCCTTATATACACAACAGTATGCCAATAATCCTTCAGGGATTGGTGGGGCATGGGTCACCCCACTATCACCACATTACTTGTCCTCCAGGGATTGACAGAGAACGAATCACCCCACCAGCATGGTACTGCCCCATCATTAGCATATTACTGGCCAACTGACACCAGGTCCAAAACCTGTGCATGCACAGTGCTATTGTTCACCAGAGGAGGGGGCCGGATCATACAGCTGCCCTGACGAGGGCACAAGCCTGACATGCGTGGTAAGTTGTTAACATTCAGATAGGGCTGGCTGTCAGCGCCATCTTTGTTTTGGCTCCCTACATCTCCCCCTTGTTTGTTTAATAAAATGACTGGTCTAGATCTGGGTGTCATGTCAATCTTGTCATTGCTCCTGTCTTAATTCGTTCCTGATGATGACTTGGCCGTACTCGTCGCTGGGTTTCCCTTTCGCCACTGGGCCCCGTGTCTTGGGTTGGTTCGAGCTCGAGGAAAGTTGACCATCCCTGGATACAATGACCCCACATGACTGTGACAAAAATGATCTAGAGCGAACTCTTGATCTTTCAAAGAGGCAGCCATATATTGGGAGAAGCACCATGTTCTATAGCAGTCATAGCCTGGTACACAACTGCTTTGTGTCTAGCATGATCCCTTTTTAAACGGCCAATAAGCCAGAGACATACTCCACATCCCAGGAGGACAATAGCTCCCCAGGTGTCCCTCGCTATCGTCTCGCCAGCAAGAATGCATGCGGACACCAGGATCCTTTTGCAGCAAACGTTAACTGTACAGTTCTCTTGAACAGGGACAGGGAGACCTTATATAGACAGCAGGCGGAGGCTATGCTAATTGTCCTTCAGGGATTGGCGGAGCATGAGTTATCTCATTAGCATGGTGTTGCTCCCTCATTAGCATATTACTGGCCAACTGATGCCAGGTGCAAAGCCTGCACATGTGCAGTACCGTTGTTCACCACAGGAGGGCGCCCTACATTCTCCCCCTTTTTTGTTTAATAAAATGTTTGGTCTAGATCTGGGTGTCACGTCAGTCTTGTCATTGTTCCTGTCTTAGGTAGATCTCATCCAACTTCGGCCTTACCCGACATAGAGTTACCCTATCGCCACCGGGTCCCATGTCTTAGGTTGGTCGGAGTGCGAGGAAAGTTGCCCGTCACTGGATACAATTAATCCACATGACAGTGACAAAAATGATCTAGGGCGAACTCTTAATCTTTCAAAGAGGCCAGTCATATGTTGGCAGAAGCACTCTTTTTAATGGTGGTCATAGCCTGGTAAACAACCACTTTGTCACGTTGCTGTTGGACACGTAGCTTACACACCAACCATAGCATAAACATTATCCCTCCACACAAAAACATGGCAATCCCAATTATTCCCGCCCACTCCTTGAAGTGGGTCATGGCAGATGTGATCCAGGAAGATAGTCCCTCTGAGAAAGAAGCATCAACTCTTGAGGAATTCATGGTTACAATGGCCACACTCAGCTGCTCCATCAAATTGTCAAATTCACTAGTCCAATTTCTTTGACTGTTGAGACGGCGTGGCCCCTCCTGTCTGGCTGGCCACCAGCCAGAAATGCAGGTGGCATTCAGCTTTTACAGGGACCAGATGAATCCCGTGGCAAATTAAACCACGCTGCAGTCTGATTCTTAACTAATAACAAAAGGGACAAACAACTTTGGAAAGCAAACTCAACCTCCAAAAAACAATCTAGTCTCCAAAATCCAGTCTCCAAGACATCGAGTCTATACAAGGTTCGACTGTCAATTATTACATATGAACGCATGAATGGTGTGGTCTCCAATCCCTCAACAAAGAGACATTGCCCTTAAAATCTTTTAGAAGCCTGGTTTCTAGGATAAGAGTTCCATAAAAATATTGTCCCAATTTATACCTGTTTCTCTAGATTGGCTCATGCCACATGTTGTCTAGAATGACTTCATCCAAATTAACAGTTTTATGTTAATTTTGTTACTAATGTTACACTTTTTTTCTCAACTTTCTGTTACCAATGTTACATTATTTAACCATATTCAATAACATAAAAGCCAATAGTCCATAACCAAGGCATGTAGAGAATAATTATACATTTAAAGCCAATCAGAAACAAAATTGAAGTGGCTACACATATCTTCAATATTTAGACCAAACACCATTATGACTTTTCTAGCTGTGATTTTAAGAGAAGCACCTTGTCACCTGCTAAGTCTAATAATCAGCTCATGCAGACGCTCATCCCCGGGCAGCTTCTCCAGCTGACCCAGGCTCCTACTACAGGTGCAAGGTTCCAAGGCCTGATTGAACTGCTTTTTATTCATTTGTTCCTTTTTTGAAATGAGTTAAAATCAAATGAAGGTGTGAATGACCAGTAGATAAAGTTTTTTTTTAACCATTTTCTCTTTTGAACATGAAACATAAAATATTTAAGCAACAAGAAACAAAAACCACAGACATAAACTGACATACATGGACAGCTTGGTGCACCAAGGACAGACAATAGAAAGAGGGGAAAAACTAAATGGTGTCCCACCAATCGGACCCAGATTCCAATAGAAGTCAGCAGAGAGGTAGGATTTCCCCTTTCCCACCACTTCCACAGTGACCATCCACTCGAGTGGAGTTGATATGGATGATGGATTGTCTCAATTCCTGGACTAGTCCATCAACGTGTTGAAACCAAATTCCTGTAAGATACTGAGATATATTATGGGATATCTGAGCAGAATGACTGACATTCACAAATGGTATGGAAGTGAAACAAAGTCCTGAATATTTCCACTTACAGCCCAATTACATTAACTCCATCAAGCTGTGCATGGGCACTGAGATGTCCTTGGAGGTAGGGGGTAAGAAAAATGAAACTAATGCTGTAGCTGATGTGTCCTGACTGGTCCCAGCTGAAAGTCCTTGAGACCAGGAATCCAAGTAGGCACACTCTGTACAATTCTCAAGACAAAAGTTTAGAATCGAGATATCTTTTTCTTTGATTGTCCTGAATAAATTTTTCAGGCGGTCTACCTCTATCAAATCTGATCAGTATGACTCTGTGAAGTTTCCAGAGCCTATCACACCTTTTACAAGCACAAAGACAAAATTTTTCTCCCAAAATACTGTGTTCCTTTTATCTCCTTTTCTTTTCTTTTTTTCATTCGAGACCTTTTCTTCCCCCGACATACTTTCTTGTTGCTCTGCAAGGACCATCTGACCTGTCCTAACGGCTCTAACGGCTTCCCTCACAAAGAAAAAAATAAACAAAATTACCAGCCTTGCCCACAAAAGATTCATAACTTTCAATTTCTTCACAGTGGCTCTCCACCTAGGTCCATATCTTTCTTCCTCATATCAAGCTGCCTCATCTTTTAAATCCTCTTCCTCAGAGAGGCTAAGCTCATCTGTTTCTGGACTATCAAGCCCTAAAGACTCTAACACCTCTACAGGATAAAGGCTTTTTTTCCGGGGTTTTCTTCTCCTTCCCCTGTTTCTCTCCCAGGGTGTCCTTTCCCCTATCTCTCAATTCCTCGGATCCAAGGTCCTTGGAAAGGCCTCTTTTCTTCAGTGCACCTTTTCTTCTTAAAGCTTCAAATCTATCTCCTCGCTCTGTTTCTGACATGCTGTCCTGTAACTCCTCTAACGCCCCTTTTCCTGCTATTACTGTTGGGGAGCAATTCTTATCTTCTAGGCACGATTTCTGACTGTGAGTAGTGGCAGCCGCAAAATCAGAAACCAAAAGAAAAGAATGAGCGCTGCCAAAACAATAACAAAAGCTTCCACCGCACCTTCTAATGGAGGAGAGTGATGAGAGAGATCAAGACCAAACATGCCTCTCAGAGCTTACCTTCGTTCTGCAATTCTGAATCCTCTCCGCGAGCGGAGGCTCCTTTCGGCGCCGGCGATGGTGAGGCATTTTTTCTCCGTGTTTCGGCACCATATGTCTCGCGCTATTGTCTCGCCAGCAAGAATGCACGTGGACACCAGGATCCGTTTGCAGCAAAGCGTTTACTGTACAGCTCTTTTGAACAGATACAGGGGGACCTCAAGTGCTCGATTTATATAGACAGAAGGGTGAGGCTATGCTAATTGTCCTTCAGGGATTGCTGGAGCATGAGTTATCTTATTAGCATTGTGCTGCTCCCTTTTAGCATATTACCGGCCAACTGATGCCAGGTGCAAAGCCTGTGCAAGCGCAGTACCGAAGCTCACCACAGGAGGGTGCCGTACATCCAGGCAAACATGCCAGCCCACTACTTAACAGGGGAGAAAGCATTGGTAATACATGAGGTAAAGTCTTCAACTGTGATGGGGTCCAGCCTAGTGCTTTTGAGGACAGGAATCTGCATCAGCAATTGTCTTGATAGTTGCTCTGCTTTCATGGACCAGTTTCCTTTCAGATAATTCGAGATTTTTTTGCTCTGTTGAGAATGTTGAGAAAAATTAGCTTGCAAAGGAGTAATGCATAAACCTCTAAGGGAGGAAATGCAAGACAGCTGTGTCATATGACACAGTGTTTCAATTTGTTCTTGAACTAAATCTATCCTTCGATTGGCTAATAGAAGGCCAGATGCCAAATGGGTATTAAATTTTTCTTGTATCTCTAGCACTGCTGCAGTTCTTTCTACAATCTGATTGACAGTCTCAGCCGTCTGTATTTGATTGGTCATAGTAATTGCAGCTGTGGTAGCTGCAGCAGCAGAGAGCACAATGGCTGAATTTTTGGCTGCTGTAACTCCAAAATCTCTTTTGGCTCTCAGCAAATTAAGAATAGGAAAGCTATCTGGGTTTTCCTCCATTGGGATTGGCACAAAGGAGGGAATCTTAACCATCACTGCGGTGTCATTGGTGCCATCCCAGCATTCAGCTAAATAGCAGACTACATCAGAGCTATTACAATTTAAAGCACCACTGCTTACATTAGTGCTTATCAGAAAGAAAAAAGGTGATCTAACATATACTGAAGTACTAGTGGCAGTATTATTTGCCAAGAGGTTATTATATTGAATGTATGGTCAACTTGGTATCACTTTTTTTTGTAGCTGAAACATTATACAGCACGGTTCTCACCCATCAACCCTAGCAAAGGGGTCAGGATGTATATGCCCTTGCTCATTGGACAGCTTCCCATTGAAACCAAGGCCAGAGATTATGCTTGCCAGTCTTATTCTCAAAACAGTAGAATTGCTATGCACTGGCATGGGTACTGGCCAGGATCAGGCAAGAGCCCACAGGGTGAGCGAATTAACCTGTATTACCATTCCCAGTAGTAATAATAGGGTTCATAGTCTCATCTTCAGGAAGAGCAGAAGGCAATTTTCGAGTCAAGCGCTCATGTACCCGAATTGTATTTCCTTGATTCTGCGTAGAAACACAAACAGCTCCCCTGTGAGGAGCTGTCCGAGGAGCTGTCCTCACAGATGTGAGGAGCTGTCTGAGGAGTGTCCTCACATATGTGGAGGCTGTCCTCATACTCCATTACAAGATGGCACCGGACATCTGACAGAACGCACCCTAGTAAAAAGGGCAATCATAGAAAGCCTGGTAAACTTCCCTACTCAAAGGACATGTATGTTTTTGGTACGTCATCTGGCATAATTGGCGGCGACCAGTCAGAGGGTGACACGTCCTGGGCGAGGATGTTTCCCTATATAAGGACGGTTATTCCTCACTCCTCGTCCTCGCATTGTAAACTGTCTCTCCCTCTCAAGGCGCATTAAAGCTTTTCTGCAGAAGGATCTGTGTGTGCCACGTCGTTCCTGCTGGGCGGGGCGTGGCGTGGGACACTCCAGATCTCGAAATCACAGGATCTGGGCCATGCCATTCATCAGTTAAGACATCCTTCTACTTTACTTCTGCATTAGTTATAGGTGTAGTAGCAGCATGGCAATCCACGGCAGAGCAGCCATGCACATCCAAAATTAAGAAATTTAGAGTAAAAAGAGCCAAAGAAAGTTGATCTTTTGTTGTTTGGCTGCTGGCAATTCCCTCTTTGTTTTTGTATAAGCTCTTTTAAGGTACAATGTACTCTTTCCACAATTCCTTGACCTTGGGGATTGTATAGCAATCCTGTAGTATGTTTGACCTGCGTTGTCTGGCATAATGCCTGAAAGGACTTTGCAGTGTAGGCAGGCCAGTTGTCTGTCTTGAGACTATCAGACTTTCCCCAAGACTGCCCATGCCTCTAAGCAATGGCCATTAGCATTATGAGCTTTTTCACCCATCATCAGAGTAGCGTGTATAATACAGGAACAGGTATCAACAGAAACATGAGCATATTTTAAATTTCCAAATTGAGATATGTGTGTGACATCCACCTGCCAAAGTTTTAGCGGGATCAGACCACAAGGGTTAATCCCCACATGAAGAGGGTGGTGAAATTGAACACAATTTTGGCAACGTAACACCACATCAGGAGCTGCAGCTCTAGAGATTTTAAAATTTTGTTGAAGAGTAAAGGCAGGTACATGAAACTTTTGATGAAATTCTCTAGCGAGATCAACCAGAGCGGCATGAAAAATAAACTCTTATGAGTACTAGCATCCACCAGGGCGTTATTACCAGTCATGGGACCAGGCAAATTAGTATGGGCTCGAATATGTTGTATGAAAAAATTATTTTTTCTGGCCCAATCAAATTTTGTAATTCTAAAAGAATTTGACATACAGTAGTAATCGACCAAATTGGCCCTGCAATTTCAAGTGAGCACACCGCATTAACTACATAAGCAGAGTCAGAAATTAAATTAAAAGAATCATGAAATCTTTTGAAAACTTCCAATACAATTTTACATTTTGTAATTTGGGGGGGTGCCTGTACTATATTGAATTAATACTGGTTCTTAAGAATCAACCATATAGGCAACTAAACCTGTTTTGGAGCAATCTGTATAAATACCTATGCTCCCAGCAAAGGCTATGAGGTAGTAATCTTAGGAAAGATCACTGGGTGTTCAGTAAAAAAAAAAAAAAATAGGATAATGATTGTCAAACTCTCCATCAAAACTAAAGCATAATATGGCCCAATAATCTATCAAGGCACACAATATTTCCATCTTTGCAGTTGTATATGGTATACACATAATCAGATCCTCCTTTTCCTTGTACCTTCTTAGCATTGCCTTTTCCAGTCTTTTTTTTTCTACTTTCCTCAAGGATAATCGTGCTTCCTTGGTTAAAGCTTGGGGTGAAGTAAGCTGAGAATCCACTTTCAGGATCTCATAGAGTGGCTGTTAATGTTGCTGTAGACTTGTTCTGGATAACCAGTTTGGTCCACAGTGAATCTCCCTAGACCAAATAGCATGTCAGCGTCTCAATGTCTCTGAGGGTCAATTCCTGAGGCCAGATTAAAGGCAGCCTGTGTATTAGTATATTCAAAAAGATAAGATTTCCAATCTAAGTATTGACCCGAGGAGAGGTAGGCTTTTGCCAAACTCCCCTAATCCCCAAGGTGAGGCAATACCTAGCAATAGCCTCAACTTGAGCCACAACAAAAGCTGCACTGACCCCATAGGTTCTAACCGATTCTGCCAACTGCTTTACAGTCTTAAAGTCGATGGGTTCATGATATCGATGCCCATTAGCATCCAGAAACACTGGAAAACTTAATCCCATATCTTTCCACCTCTGGGCAAAAAGTCCTTTTGCATGCTTTTCTTTTATGTTGAGTGTGAGGATATGGGAGGAGTGCTATTGGTATAACCACTTTCTTGCTAATTGTCTGCCTCATTGCCTGGCACTAGCATGTGACAGTCTGGATCATATCTCTCCCTCTCACTTAGCCCTCTTCCTTGAGATCAACTTCATCATCAAAATCAGTCTCCAAAGCACGAGACTATCCTTCATGCTGAGTTTGACTGAATTCCTGTCTGAACGCATTGATGTTTGTCTCCAATATCTCAACAAAGAGACATTGCCTTAAAATCTTTTTTGAAGACTGGTTTCTAGGATAAGATTTCCATAAAATATCATCCCAATTTAAACCTGTTTCCCTAGATTAGCTCACATACCACATTTGTTAATCAAATTTAACGGTTTTATGTCGCTTTCTTTGCCAATGTCCGCATTTTTAACCATGTTTTAAGTAATAGTCCGCAACCAAGGCTAGTAGAATATTTATACATTTAAAACCAATCGAAACAAATTCAAGTGGCTTTTTTCAGCATTTTTACTTTTTTCTAGTTTTAAGAGAAACACCTTGTTACCTGTTGGTCAATAATCACAGTCAAATTTTCTAAGAAACAGCCATAAGTTCATTACCTTAGAAGCTGGCAGGCTCCACGGTGTCTTTAGGATCTAGTATGAAACATTATCCCAGCCCGCTGGGGAAGCTTGACCAACCGACAGGCTTCTGGCTACAGATGCAGGCTCAAAGCCAATTGAAACTTTTTTGTTTGTCCTTCCTTTCTTGAATGGAGTTAAAGATACATCAATGGGTGAATCAACCAGCATTTAAAATTTTTAGCGTTTTTTTAAACACTTGAAACACAAAACATTCAAGCAATGGCAAAACCCAGACATAAATTGACATACATGGACAACGAACGCCATCAAGGACAGACAATGGACACAGAGGAAAGAATTAGGTGGTTTTTTTTTTTTCACAAGGCACTGACAACCACCACCTATCGACAGGACCAGAAATAACACTTCTCCAATAGGATCGAACAAGAGCAAATGTCTCCCATCTCCTTCTGTTCCCCAGGAGAGCTCCAAAAGTTTAAATCATTTCCTTCTTTTGCAAAAGCATCAGTTGAGGTCAGGAGACATTTTTTATTTCATTCTCTCTTGTCTAGGGTGTAAACTGTCTCTAGTCAGGGTCCAAAGACTAAAAGCATCTATGAGAATCGACTTTGCTTCTCTAGATTTTAACATAACTCTAAAAGAACACATATACAAAACCAGTTTACAATTATTACATTGTCCCCTTTTGAATACTACCACTACCACAAATCTTTTTATTTGCACATGTTTTCAATTTCTGCTATCTTTCTGAATTCTGCTTATTGGGGCCTTTAAAATTTGTATCCACCATCTGAGTTCTCATTCGAGGGGTCAAAATGAATCTGGTGGTGGAAATGAGGTCAATCTATGCTCTTTGTTTGCTCTGCAGGGCTGCCCTTTAGATGGTTCTACTCTTTTCCAGGATGCTTTTTCCCATTTCTAAGGTCCAGGCTTTTAAGAAGAATATACTCTTGTTGCTCTGCATCTGCCTTCTCTGTTTCTTTTATATATATTCTTTTCTCTTTTGAGACCTTTTTTCCCTCTGACATACTTTCTTGTTGCTCTGCAAGGACTCTCTGACCTGTCTTAATGGCTCTAACAGCTTCCTCACATCGTTTATCCTCTAAGCAGGCATGAACCATCTGCCAAAGAGGCTTAGATCCAGGCTTAAGCTTGCCCTCTGTGGCTTCTTTATCCAGATCTTTCCAGTTTGTCCCATGCTCACAAGGTAAGAGATCCGAATACTATAAACCAGGGAGCACAACGATCGCATTCATCAAGAAAGCTCGACAGGATTTTCCTTTCAACTTTGAGCTTATGCTGATTAAGGAGCTCCTGGAGAGTTGTCGGGAGTAGACTGGAATGTGAGCTTCCCATACTCAATGAACTTATTTACGAACAGTTCTATGAGCAAGGTGAGCTGGCATGTTTGTTTACACAGGACTTTGTAGCCTGGAACTTGCTGGCTATTCCCAGGAAATCCTCTGTCAGGACTGTGGCAATTCAAAAGCAAATCCAACAACTTGGAAAGAAAAAGAAACAAAATTAAAAAGTCCACCCACAAAGATCAATTGAAAACAACATTTGTGAGACACAGACCATTTAGCCTCTAACCCAAGGCTTTCATCATCTATGCTTACCTCCAGAGAACTTTATTGTCCCTTGCTGGGAACTTTCCAACATAGCTGTCCTGGAACTGAAGAGTTCTGAAGTCCACAAGGATGTCCTCGGAACACACCACTTGTCTTGGTCACCTCAGCTGCCAAGGAAGACACAACAAGGTCATATTCTTCTCAACAGGCTTTACTGCAGGACCACGTCATTGTTGACACTGGGATCACGAGTGGCAAAGTCGCTCGCCTCATATAAACAACAGTATGCTAATAATCTTTCAGGGATAGCGGAACACAAATCACCCCACTATCACCCCACTATCATCCCAGATACTTGTCTTGAAATTAAGCCCAAGCACCAGACACCCCATTAACAAATGCCGCCCCAGTCAGACTGTTGGTGCAAAAACCGCAAATACTGGTGCTACAGGGCTGGTCATCTGAATTCCATGGCAGAGAGAGTTGTATGGTGCCCACCTTCTTACCTTCTGACGGGGCTGGATGTCGGTGCCATCTTTGTTTTACCGTGTAGCTCTCTACAAGTAATTCTCTTGTGGAACTTTTGAGGTCACTAAGTATACTATCATATCAACTACAAACAGTGCTATTTTGACTTCTTCCTTTCCAATCTATATCACTTTGACCTCCTTCAGTGTATGCTTGCTCTGGCTAAGATGTCTAGAACTATATTCAATAAGTTGTGAGATAGTGGGCAGCCTTGTCTAGTCCCTGATTTCAGTGTGATTGCTTTAAGTTTCTCTCCACTTAGTTTAATGTTAGCTATGGTTTTGCTGTATATGTTTAGGTATGGGCCTTAAATTCCTATTCTTTCCATGACTTTTGTCATGAAGGGGTGTTGAATTTTGTCAAATGCTTTCTCTGCATCTAATGAAAGGATCATGTGGTTTTTATCTTTGAGTTTGTTTATATAGTGGATTACGTTGCTGATTTTCTGTATACTAAAGCATCCCTGCAAGACTGGGATGAATCCTACTTAATCATAGTGGGTGATTGTTTAATGTGTTGTAGGATTAGGTTTGCAAGAATTTCATTGAGTATGTTTGTGTTGATATTGAAGAGAAATTGGTCTGAGTTCTCTTTCTTTGTTGGGTCTTTCTGTGTTTTAGTGATAAGAGTAATTGTGGCTTCATGAAAGCAATTTGGTAGTACTCCATCTGTTTCAATTTTATGGAATAGTTTGGACATTATTGGTATGAAATTTTCAATAAATTTTGGATGGATTTCTGCACTAAACCCATCTGATCCTGGACTCTTTTTGGTTGGGAGCTTGTATTCCTTTGGGAGTTATGGGTTGTTTAAATGGTTTATCTTTTCCTCATTTAGCTTTGGTACCTTGTATTTGTCTAGAAAATTGTTCTTTTTCTCCAGATTTTCAAGTTTTCTTGAACATAGGATTTTGTAGTACAATGATTTTTTTTTTAATTTCCTCTGATTCTGCTGTTATGTCTCCCCCTTTTTTTTTTTGATTCTTTTTTTTTCGGAGCTGGGGACCGAACCCAGGGCCTTGCGCTTCCTAGGCAAGCGCTCTACCACTGAGCTAAATCCCCAACCCCTATGTCTCCCTTTTTAATATTTTATTTTGTTAATTTGGACACACTCTCTGCAATCTTTTGTAAGTCTGGCTATGGGTTAATGTATCCTGTTGATTTTCTTAGAGAACCAGGTGTTGGTTCTGTTGATTCATTATATAGTCCCTTTTTTTCTACTTGGTTGATTTCAGCCCTGAGTTTGATTATTTCCTTCCTCTACTATTCTGCATGTATTTGCTTCTTTTTTTCTAGAGGTTTTAGGTGTGCTGTTCAAGCTGCTGATGTATGCTCTCTCCTGTTTCTTTCTGCAGGCACTCAGAGCTATGAGTTTTCGTCTTAACACAACTTTCATTGTGTTCCAAGAGTTTGGTTATATTGTACCTTCATTTTCATTAAATTCTAAGAAGTCTTTAATTTCTTCCTTTATTTTTTCCTTGACCAGGTTATCATTGAGTAGAGCATTGTTCAACTTCCATGTATATGTGGGTGTTTTTTCCTAATTGTTATTGAAGAACAGCCTTAGCCCATGGAGGTCTGATAGGGTGCATGGTATTATTTCTATCTTTCTGTATCCTTTTGAAGCCTGCTTTTTGACTGATTTTATGATCAATGTTGGATAAAGTGCCATGAAGTGGTGAGAAGAACCTATATCCTTCTGTTTTAGGATAGAATGTTCTCTAAATATCTGTTAAGTCCATTTGGTTTATAATTTCTGTTAGTCTGTCTACGTCTCTGTTTAATTTCTGTTTCCATGATCTGTCCAGTGTGAGGATGGGGTGTTGAAATCTCGTACTATTATTATTTGCAGTACAATATGTACTTTGAGCTTTATTAAGGTTTCTTTTATGTATGTAGGGGGCCTTGTAGTTGGAGCATAGCTATTTATGATTTCGAGTTCATCTTTGTGGATTTTTCCTTTGATGAATAGAATTGTCCTTCCTTAATCTTTTTGATAACTTTTGGTTGAATGTCGACATTATATGATATTAGAATGGCTACTCCAGCTTGCTTCTTCAGACCATTTGCTTGTAAAGTTTTTTTCCAGCCTTTTACTCTGAGGTAGTATCTGTCTTTGATCTGAACTATGTTTCCTGTAGTGGAAAATGCTGGGTCCTCATTTCATATCCAGTGTTTCAATCTAGGTATTTTTAGTGGGGAATTGTGTCCATTGATGTTGAGAGATATTAAGGAATAGTGATGGTCACTTTCTGTTATTTTCATAATTGGAGGTTAGTTAATGTTTGTGTGCTTCTCTTCTCTTTGTTTTGTTGGGAAAAGATTAATTTCTTGCTTTATCTATGATTTTACTTGCCTCCTTGTTTTGGGGTTTGCCAGTTAGTGTCCTTTGTAGGACTGGATATGTAGAAAGATATTGTTTAAATTTGGTTTTGTCATGGAATATCTTGGTTTCTCCATCTATGTTAATTGAGAGTTTTGCTGGATACAGTAGCCTGTGCTAGCGTTTTTGTTCTCTTAGTGTCTGTATGACATCTGTCCAGGATCTTCTGGCTTTCATAGTATCTGGTAAGAATTCTGGTTTAATTCTGATAGGTTTGCCTTTATATGTTACTTGACCTTTTCCTTTACTGCTCTTATTATTTTTATTTATTTTTCAATTTTGGTGTTTTGACTATTATGTGATGGGAGGATTTCCTTTTCTGGTCCAATCTATTTGGAGTTCTGTAGGCTTTGTGTATGTTTATGGGCATCTCTTTCTTTATATTAGGGAAGTTTTATTCTATAATGTTTTTGAAGATATTACTTTCCCTTGATGTTGACAGTCTTCACTCTCTTCTATACCTGTTAAGCTTAGGTTTGATCTTCACATTGTGTCCTGGATATCCTTTATATTTTGGGCTAGCTGCTTTTCCGTTTTTCATTATCTTTGACAGTTGTGTCAATGATTTCTATGGAATCTTCTGCTCCTTAGGTTATGTCTTCTATCTCTTTTATCCTGTTGGTTATTTTAACATCTATAACTCCTGGTCTCTTTCCTAGGTTTTCCATTACCAGGGTTGTCTTGCTTCTGCTTTCTTTATTGTTTCTATTTCCATTTTTAACTCCTGGATGGTTTTGTAAATTTCCTTCTCCTGTTTTGCTGTTTTTTAAGTAGTTCTTTAAGGTAGTTTTGTGTTCCCTCTTTCTGGGATTCTACTTGTTTACTTCTGTATTGTCTGTTGTCCTGTATTTTCTTAAGGGAGTTATTTATGACCTTCTTAACATCCTCCATCATCATGACAAAATGTGAATTTAAATCGAGATCTGGCTATTCTGTTCTGTTTAGATATCCAGTGTTTGTTTTGATGAGAGAATTGGGTTCTGATGAGCCCAAGTAGTCTTGATTTCTGTTGCATGTGTTCCTGTGCTTGTTTCTAGCAATCAGGTTGTCTCTGGAGTTAGCTTGTCTTGCTCTTTCTGACAGTGGCTTGACTGTCCTGTAGGCTCGGGTGTCAGGACTGCTGTAGGCTTGTTAACCTATTTTCTTTTACACAGTTATGGGAACTGAGTATTCTGCTCTCAGGCATGTAGTTGTTCCTGTTCACTGGCTTTCAGCTGTCTCTGTGGGCAGGAACCAGAAGGAAATTCCCATACTTCTCCTAGGACACTCTGAGGGGGGAGGGGGCACAGATGGCACAAGATGTATTCCTCTTGAGTCAGGAATCTGGGCAGACAGTAGACTCTTCTGGTTGCCCAGGAGTGTCTGCTTCTCTGACAGTCACGTTTGGCCACTCTCAGTATTTGGGTACTGGGAGCTGTTGACCAGTTCAGTTCAGATCCAGGTAAAGTCTGGAACATGGTGCTCCTGTAGCTTTACTCCTCCTATATTGCTGTGTTCAGAGGCACTAGGCAGTTTTGTCTTGGGCCAGATATGTGGGCAATGTTGGGCGAAATAGCAGTCTCTGTGACTTTTACGCTTGATATTGCCCACACACCTGGGTGATCAGCTGTCTCTCCTACAGCATCTAGGAGCAGCGGTCTCTTGGCCAGCATCAGTGAGGTTCAGGAACCAGCTAGAAACTGGAAGTCCCTGGTCCCAGAGCAGTTCTGCCTTTGCGTTTCCTGATTCCACCAGTCAGCTCAGTTTGAGCAGAAAAGTTGGATTCACCTCTTGTCTCAGGCCTGAACTTGCTCATTGGGCTGACTGTCAGCTTTCCATGAGGGCTGCAACCAGAAATGTCCTGCCCCTACTGCTCCTAGGTCTGATACACAGGAGGCCCAGATGGAGCTAGGTGATTTTTCCTGAGTCAGGAATGTGAGCAGAATTCTCAGGGGTTTTTGCCCCTCTGACTGTCTAAGACATCCCCACCACACACGAGATTTGGGTGTAGAATACTGTTAGGACCAGTTCAGATCCAGGTGCAGTTTGGACTGCAGAGCTCCTCCAGCTTGACTGCTCCTATGTTAATGTGTCCAGCGGCACCATTCAGTTTCCTCTTGGGCTAGGTATGTGGGCACATGTGGGCAGAAATAGCAGTCTCTCCTTCCATGAGGTCTCAGTATTGCCCACTCTTCTGGGTGATCAGCTCTCTGTCCCACAGGGTTTTGAAAGGAGTTTCAAATGTTCATTCCCTATCCTACAGTTTTCCATTCTATACAATTCTCCTCCAAAGTGTGTTGGAGAAAACCCCACTGGTCAAGAGGAGGTACAACAGGCCCCATCAGACAAATAGGTCTGCAAACTTCTTCTATTAAAGGTAATCTCAGTGATTTCTCATATTCCACAAATGGATTAAGTCCTGCCCTCTCTCCACATGAGACTTTACTACCTTTGCCAGCTGCCAAAGCAGGGCAGAGTGCTATGTCCACTCACAAAAACAGTCGAAGATGCCCCCCATTTCCACCACAGTGCCTTATGCAATCTGCTTTTGTAAAATGAGTTTGAAATCTGATTCTGTTAACAAAGGGGATTTCAGAACTCCCCTAATAATCCAAAGAGGAACTTCAATGTCCTATATTATTAAGAATGGGCTTAAATCCTCACTTATGGTCCAAGGGGGACAAAATACAGTCACAAATCCCCAAGTGAACCTCATAACACACATACCAGCCCAAGCAGAGACAAAACTTTCTGCATGTACACCATTAGATCAAGGACCATTGCCAGTTTCAGAAGGGCTCTTGAGAGTTCCACATCCATGCAAGATGTGGTAGAAAATTCTGAGTCCACCTAAAGGACTCTTGTGCCTTCTGCACATAAAAAATATGATCAAGCACCCTCACGATCTCCTCCAGTATTTCAAATGTACCTATACCACAGAGTATTATTCAAATATCCTCTACCACCCAAAAGGAACCTCCTGACCTGTCATCAGGCCAAAAAGAGCCAAGTTTATCACAACACACAGTCAATGAGCCATTCAGACTCCATATTTATACAATGTGCAGAGAAGATAAAACATCCCCTTCCTACTCAGGGGAATCTACGTCATTCTATCCTGAAAGGAGAGGATCCAAAATTTTCCACATATAAATCAGAGATGCTAGAATTTCCCAAAACTGAGCAGGATTCTCTGAGTAATACTCTATCTCATAAAGAGACTGTGGGACAATAAACATCTACAAAAGGAGTTCTACCCACAGTCACATATTTAGAAAGGGCTTGTGGATGTGACACATGTACAAAAGATGTTCTAGGACATATTCCATCTGTTGAGAAGGTTATGGGTCCAACCATATGTGAACGAAGAGTGGGGGAACATGATATGCAAACACCAGTGTCTGTACCATTTTTGACATCTGAGGAAAGGGATTCCTTGGATTCCATTTGTGGAAAATAATGCGTCGACCTCTGCAAACTTCACAGGAGGCTATAGGAACTTCCTTATCTCCTCAAGATCAGCCATCATCCCCAACTACAGAAGATGGTACACACTCTTCCCAATATGCACAAAGGGTTGTCAGTCCTTCTTTATACACACAAGCGGACCCAGAACATATGCCAAATACCTCAAAGGCTCTGGATTTTACCTTATATTCTGAAGGGGCCTTGGAACCTGTTTTGCCTATCAAGCTGGATAGGGAACCTCACACTTTTATACGAAATTCTGTTTCCACTTCTCCAGCAGAAGAATTTTTCTTAGAACTTCCACAATTACACAACAATATCTAGAAACATCGTCACATGCTCATGAGGCTCTCAGACCTTTCACATATGTCCACGATGCTCTAGGAGAAGTCACATCTTCAGAGGTTGCTCTAATACCTTCCCCCATTCTGACGTCACAGTCAGGATTTCCACACATATACACCGTCCACTAAAACCTTCCTCATCTGAGAAGGTTGTCTTAGGATCTACTGCATCTGAGCAGCATTCTTTACAACTATCCCCATCTACCCAAGTAGATTTATTTCACATGTCCACTCTGGGGAGAAATAGTCAACATTCTCCAAGAGAGATGTTCAGCTTCCTTCTCCCCATCTCTGATCTCTTCATCCTTGTTGTTATCCCTCCCAAAAGGCTCTTTACTCTGAATTAGAGGCGAATTAGTAAACCATAGATATATGGAAGGAATATATTAGAGGCAGTGGCTGTCAAGACAGCACTTGTGATGTCACAGAAGAAGCTAGGTTTCTCCAGGATGGAAGAGATTTTTCATGGAGGGCCTAGTGATGATGTCACTGAGAATTGCCATAGCCTACCTGCTGAACAGCTTTCCTTACATTGACCAGATTTGGATTTGCCCTTTCCTGGGGTGTTTCCTGTGACACAGTAGAAACATTTACGTGCTTCATCTCTCTAAAGCTAGAGACTTCTCTATGCTTCATTAGTTGATTGCATGCAATGAATGAAGAAAGTTAGTCAGGGGCTGGCCAAGGGCAGAAAAATCTAGGAAAATGGAAGGAAGGAGATTCTTCTGGAGATTCATTTTATTCCCAGGTCCAATCCTGTGACTAAAAGATCAATTCCCTAGGTTTTCACTGTTTCCAAGGTGCCAGTATTTTCCCTACAGATCTTTAAATATATTGTGCTACATATTCTGATTGTAAATTCATGGACAGGGGACATTATATATGTTCCTGCATTTGTACTCAAAATTTCATTTTTCCAAGTCCATTTTTGGCAATGAATTTGGTAACAAACAGGGCCCAGCTATAGAGAGAATATAAGAATGGAAATATTGTGTATCTATTTCAAATGATCAACTCACAAATCCTTATTTTATCCATAAATTATGAGACATCAGTAAAGCAAAGGACAACATGGATTATAGAATGCGGTTCTATAGTTCTATTAAATATCAGTTATCTAATATCTACCTTCCTGTGTCCCTACGGAAAGATTGAGAGTTTTGGATATTTTATCATGATTCTTTCTTCAGGCCAAACATCAATTTCTGTGTGATGGGCAGTGAGAGTAATGGCTTGAGGTCCAGTGAAACCTAAACTTGTATAGGTTATAAGAATAGGAGGGAGTCTATTTTGCATTTTCATTTGTGGATCCTTTATTCTTGTTCTAGTTACACAGAATCCATGTAAATATTCCATCAAAATTCATAGTTGTAGGAGCCACCAAGAGTGTATATCTATATATTGATATATCAGGCACCAAAGGTAGATAACATTGATGAAGCTAAGAAAAACATGCTGCCAGGAACTGGATATAGATCTTTCATGAGAGATAAAGCTAGAGCATGTCAAATACAGAAGTGATTGCTAGTGGCAAACCAGAGAACTGAAAACAGACCCCTTGTTAGTAGATGTTGAGAAAGGATTATAAGAGCTGAATGGGCTTTCAACTCCATAAGAACAACAAGTTCAACTAATCAGAGCTTTCTGGTAATAAACCAATATTCAAAGACTGTTTATGGACAGACCTATAGCAACAACTGCATATGTGGCAGAGTATGGCGATGTTGGGCATCAATGTTAGGATAAGCCCTTGGTTCTCCCTAGTTTTTACTGCTAGTTCAAGGGACTGTCCAGGCACAGTAAGGGTGGTTTTTGAAGAAGGGTAAGGGGACTAGTTAGGAATCTTATGTACAGGAAACTGGGAAAGGAAATAACATTTGAAATGTAAATATAGAAATATCCATGTAAAAAAGCTATATTTGCGAAAAATTAAAAAAAGGAAATAAAGAAAAGAAAATTGGCAGCTAACCAGGCCTATTGATTCAGAAATCTAATGAGTCCCAGTCAGGGATTTATAGTAAGATTAATACTGGTTGTTATCGAGATGACAGTTCAAATTTGAGTACTTCTTCCCTTACAGTTTCAGATATATGGAGGAGTTTTCAGCACTGAGCTGAGGATGAATACTTAGCTTCCCTCTTCAGCACCTTACTCTTCTGGGGAAAAGAATGTGCTACTTCCTTTCAGAAAAACAATTGACCTTTCCAAACCCTGGCTTTGGAATGAATTAAGAGATATAAACTCTCTGACTTCCGGAACTATAATAAAATGTAGGGATGTCCATATATACCGTGGCCTTTGCCTTGATCTCTATATGTTGAAGGCAAGGATAAAGGCTACATTCTTCAGCAACTTACCAACCTCAACCAGACTCACTGAGCTCTCCAATGAACCACGTATTCTTCCTTTTTTATACCAAGACAGAAGGGCATCTTTCTTCTCTCCATCTCTGATCTATTCATCCTCTTTGTTCTCCTTACCAAATGTCTATGTACTCTGAATTAGAGCCACTTAGTAAAGTCTAGAGGTACTGAAGGAATAAATGAGGCAGTTGCTGTCATGACAACACTTGTGACATCAAAGAAGAAGCTAGGGCTCTCCAGGATACAAGAGATTTTTCAGGGAGTGCCTAATGATGATGTCACTGAGAACTGCCATGGCCTACCTGCTAAACAGCTTTCCTTACATTGACCAGATTCAAGGGTGCCTTTTCCAGGAGAGTCTCTTGTGACACAGTGGAAAGCTTTATGTACCCATCTCTACATCTAGAGACTTCTGTTTGTTTCATTAGTGGTTACATGCCTGAATGGTGGAGAAAGTTAGGGGGCTTGGCATGGTAGAAATGAATTAAAACATAAAGTAGGAGATTCTTCATATAATATTTTTTAGGTTCATTCTTTGTGACATAGTTCTAATTTTCAGGTTTTCTCTCTGTTTCCCATAGTTATTTTTTCCCTATATACCATTAATTAATTGAATATTGTATTACACAAATGTGATTATGTTCTAGTTTTCTTCTCTTGCTTAGTGCTGAGAAATGTGATAACCAATACTGTATTAGAATAAATTTTACATAGTACACATAAAGAAAACAAATTACTCCCAAAGCCAACATAACTTCATAAGTAAGCAATTTGAATTTATAGAGAAATGGTTAAGTATTGTATTATTTATCTTTAAAAGTATTCTTATAAGAATCTTTTAAAAAACAGAAATCTAACATCTGTATAAAAAATCATATCTTCTTTAAATGATCAGAATGCACATCTGTGATTGGCAATCCTTATTAAATCCTATCAGGAAGCTGAGGATAAAAATGGGTCAAAAATCAGTCATCAACAGTTCAGCCTCTGTGACAGTCACACCATTAGCCTGTGCCACCATTGTTCATCACTGACCTTAAAAGTCAACCTTAAAACTTCAAATTGTTCCATAAATTGTTTTTTACATCTCAGTCAGTAGTGAAAACATCTTAACCAGCTTCACAAACAATTTTATTTTTCCAAATGCTTTTAAAGGGTTGTGGTCGTCGCTGACCATTCTACATTTCCTCAGGCAATAATGGAAGAACTGATCTACCCCAGAGACAATTCCTAAAAGACCTGGACCACTGTTATTGCAAATGCCAATGATGCTGCCCTCTGAGTGGTGGGAAGCTCCATGAGGATTTTCATGCACTTTTTAGATCAAGAGAGATATGAGTGCAATAACCAAGCGACACTCTGCATGAAGTCCTTGTTGGTTTCATGACTCACCAAGGTCCAACGAGGCTGTGCTGAAAGAGTGGGCCACAATTTATTTCTAAAGCCGTGCCATTCTCGTTCACAGGCCTTAAGCCATACTCCATGTCAGAAGCAAAATTTGAACCATGCTTTTACCCTGATAGAATTTCAAATACAGTACTTAGTAGGGAGTGTGGGCATCCTTACATAGTCCTTAACTTTAATGGAATTGCTTTATGTTTCTTTCCATTTAGGTTGATGTTGGGCACTGGCTTGCTATCCATTGCTTCTATTATATTTCTGCATAGAACTCGTATCCCTGATCGCTCTCATGCTTTTAATATGAAGGGGGGTTGGAATATTTTTGCAAGCTTTTTCAGCATCTAATGAGATTATCATGTGATTTTTTCTTTCAGTTTCATTATATTGATGGATTATATTGATGGATTTTCAGAAATTGAACCATTCCTGCCTCCCATTAGAAATTAATAATTGCACAGCATAACCTGCAGAAGGGATCTCATATTCACATGCATACTCTAACTGCTCCCCAAAAAACAAAAACAAAAACATGCAAACAAAAAAACCATGCACCCTACAGAACAGATCTAATAATTACATACACACTCAAACATCCCTATCAAAAAAAAAACAAAACAAAAACCAAAAAACATGCAAGCAAAATCCCCTGCTCCTGCAACATCCAAGTAGCATGAACAAAATATCACTTCTCATTAATACCTTTAAGCATTAATGGCCTCTACTCAACAGTAAAAGCCACAGGCTAACACAATGGATTTAAAAACAGGACCCATCCTTCTCTTGCACCCAAGAAACATAATCCAGCAACGGAGATAGACACACCCTCAGACTAAGGGATTCGAAAAGGTTTTCCAAACAAATGGACACAAGAAACAAGATGGTGTAGCCATTCTAACATCCAGCAAATCAGACTTTCAACCAAAGTAATCAAAAGAGATGGGGAAGGACAATTCATATGCATCAGAAGAAAAATCCACCAAAATGGCATCTCAATACTGGATGTCTATATGCCAAAGACAAAAGCAGCAACATTGGTGAAAGAAATATGGCTGAAGCTTAAATATCACATCGGACCTCACATATGAGTAGTGGGGAACATCAATATCCCACTCTCACCAAGGACAGGTCATTTAGACAGAAATTAAAAAAAAAAATAAATAAATGATGTAACTAACACGGTTTTCAAGTAAATTGGCCGCACTGATATCTACAGATTATTTCACATGAACACAAAAGTACACACTCTCTTTTCAGTACCCCATGGAACCTTATCCTAAATGACCATGTTCTCCCACTCTAAAGAAGCCACAACGGATACAGAAAGACTGCGCTAACCATTGGATCTTCCCAGATAGCGATGGATTAAAACTGGACTTCAACAATAAAAAAAAGCCTATAAACTAATGGAAATTAAACAGCTCTCTACTTAAGAACCACTGGTTTGGTTGGGGATTTAGCTCAGTGGTAGAGCGCTTGCCTAGCAGCCGCAAGGCCCTGCGTTCGGTCCCCAGCTCTGAAAAAAAGAAAGAAGAAAAAAAGAAAAAGAAAAAAAAAAAGAACCACTGGTTCAGGGAAGACATGAAAAAAAAATGAGTACCCAGAATTCAATGAAAATGAAGACACAGCATCTCCAAACTTAAGGGATGTAAGTAAAGCAGTGCTAAGAGGAATGTGCACATGCAGCACACTTTCATAAAGAAACCAGAGAGACCCCACACTAAGAACTTCCCAGCACACTGGAAAACTCTATAATAAAAAAAGCAAATACATATGAAAGGAGGAGACATCAAGCAATGATCAGGCTCAGGGTGAAAGTGATCCATGAGAAACAAAGAGAATACAAAGATCAGCAAAACAATAGCTGGTTCCTTGGGGAAATCAACCCGACAGACAAACCCTAAGACAGATAATGTACTAGGAGGAGAGACAGCATCCAAATAACAAAATCAGAAATGAACAGAGAGCCGCATCGTTGGACAATGATGAAAGTCACAGAATCCCTAGGACTCACTTCAAAAACCTGGTGTCTATACAATTAGAAGCTCTGAACGAAATGGATATTGTGTAGATGGATAACACTGACCACCGGTAAACTGAGGTAAGATAAACTATGTAAATAGCTCTACAACACCTAAAGAGAGACAAACAGTAATTAAAAGATTCCCCACTTAAAAAGTCCCAAGGCCAGATTGTTTGAGCACAGACTCCTACCATATTTTCAAAGAATTCTCCACCTACTCCAAAAAACAGAAACAGGAGGAAAATCGCCAAACTGATTCCATGACAGCACAGTCGCCCTGACACCTAAATCAAAGACAACTCAACAAAAAAGAATTTCAGACGAATTTCCCATAAGAACATTGGTGGATTGGGGTTGGGGATTTAGCTTAGTGGTAGAGTGCTTGCCTAGGAAGCGCAAGGCACTGGGTTCGGTCCCCAGCTCCGGGAAAAAAAAAAAAAAAAAAAAAAACATTGGTGGAAAAAATAATAGGTAAAATGCTAGAAAACAAAATCCAAGGACATATGTATCTGCCATCCCGTGCCATGTACTAGGCTTCCTCCTGAGGCTGCAGGAATGGTTCAGTCTATGAAAATACCTCAAAGTGATCCACCATATAAGCAAACTGAACTGGAAAAAAATATTCTGTCCTCAGCATTTCACATTAACTTGTGAGCTCCACTTGGAATTAACTTTGTTGATGTTGCATATCATGATATTATATATGTGTGTGTGTATATATATATACATATACAAAATATTATTAAAATAAATTAATATATTAAATTGTCATATACTAACATTATAATAATCTAATTAATATTAATATATTATACTAACATATTAAATTGTTATATATCAACATTATGATAATATATAATTAATATATATTATATTAATATATTAAATTATTATATATTGTATCATGATAAAATATAATTAATATTAATATATTATGTTAGCATATTAAATTATTATGTAGTAATAATACTATATTTCTTACCCTCTCTGACTCTCTATCTAACCCCACCCACAGCCCTCCAGTACCAACGTTCCCCTCTGGCTACCTGTCATAGGCTCTAGCATTTACTGAACAGTTAAAATGGGGAGAAGATTTATATGCAATCTCCTGAGTCCATGATAGAGGTCTAATCAGGACAACCTACTTTGAGGAAGCAGATAAATTACAGGATACAAATACCATTTCCAGGGGTTAGATCAAATCCGTATAATGACTTTGCACATCTATCCAGTGGATTCTGAGAAAATGTGGAATATTCTTCCTAAAGACTCAGCTATACTACTCCTGGCCTTATATCTAAGAAGACTTCTGCCATACCACTAGGACATGTGCTCCATCATGTTACTAGTTGCGTTTTTCATAATGAGCAGAAAATAGAAATAACCCAGGTGCTGCTCAACCAAGGAATGGCTACCGAAAATGTGGATCATTTACACAATGAAATACTGTGCAGCTATGAAAAATAAGGACATTGTGAAGCTTCAGTCAAGTAGATGGAATGAGAATGTATTGTTCTGAATGAGGTAACTGAGACCCAAAATTACTTGTACATATTCATTTAAAAGAGGATATTAGCCATACAGTACAGAATTCACACACTATGATCTACGAAACCAAAGAGATAAACAAGAAGAAAGGCCTAAGAAAATGCTTGAATTTCACTCAGAAGGATGAATAAAATTATGAGAGGAGGCAGATGGAAGGAAAAGATTGGGGAGCTGAGGGGATGGGAAGGGAAATGGGGTTTGAGAATCATTTCTTGGGAGAGATGGGCAAGAGGGACAGAGGGCCAAGGGAATAAAGAGAAATCAGTGACTGTCCAGGGTGGGTGCTATCTCTATGATTTGCCTGCAATCTGGGATGGGTGAGGCTACCCCGGCATCCATGAGGATGACTTTAGCTGAGACTAGTAGCAGTGAGGATATGGATATTGAAATGGTTACTTTCCGTAGCCACGGAGGACCTAAGGTGGAAGGATAAGGACCCAAACCCACTCCCCAAGTTTTGACCCAGTAATTGCCCTCTCTATAAGCGACACAGGGATGTTGTGCACCTGGACACTCTAGGAAGGAGACAAGAGATGAGTGTATGTGTGTGTGTGTGTTTGTGTGTGTGTGTGCATATGTGTGTTTGTGTGTGTGTATATGTGTGTTTGTGTCTGTGTGCGTCTCTGTGTCTGTGTGTGTATCTGTATATTAGTTATCGTCTGTGTGTCTGTTTGTGTATATGTGTGTGTATGTGTGTGAGTGTGTCTGTGTGTGAGTCTGTATGTGTTTATGTGTCTCTCTGTGTGTGCATATGTGTCTGTGTGTGTGTGTGTTTGTGTGTGTGTGTGTGTGTGTTTGTGTGTGTTAGTCATGCATAAGCTAACCATCCTAACACAGACTGTCTGGATTGCTTTTCTTTTTAGAAGGTTGGCAAATGTTTCTCTTGTCCTAACAGACCACTCTAGTTCTCAATTCTCTCTGTTAAGCCATGACAGGTTGAGTGATTTTCATGTGTGAGAAGTCTGTCCTATTGAAAATTTCTTTCCTTGATACAATATAACTTGAAAAACACATCACAAAAGTTACTTTCCTTATTCTGTGATCCCTCGAGGGGACTATTCCATCATCATCATCATCATCATCATCATCATCATCATCACAGGATTATTCCATTATATTGTTATCTGCATTGTTACCAGTGTGCTAAAGTTCACTGATGGCAGGAAGAAAGATTTTCTTTCATGTGAGTCCCATTGGACTGTCATGTTTTCATTCTTGGAAATGAAAGATTTATATATTTATTTATTTTATGGAATAACCATTGTAGTATTAGCTTAGTAGTTAAGAGCACTTACTGCTCTTTAGAGCAAAACGTTCAGTTTCCAACATCCCTCAAGGCACTTGCAAATAGCTGTAAAAGCAGCTCCAAGGGATCTGACATCTTCTGGTCTCCCCAGGTGCCTGTGTTCATGTGCACAAATCTATACCTAGACGTTCACACATAACTGATCATTAAAATAAAAAAAAATCATGGATGCATTTTCTGCACAAATTATGAATAGTAAGCATTCTACATATGCAAACACAATTGATGCAAAGTAATAAGGAAGGAGAAAATTCGCAAATCGCATAAAGAGTAAATTAAGGATTAATGCTTACACAGTTCAGTAAGCATAAAACGCTAAACTTCAAGATTGAATTGTAAAGTAGATGTTAAAAAGAAACGAGCATTTGAATTTATGACTAAAACTATTATAAAACTTATTTTATTTAATTACATTCCTGCCATTGCTCCCTCTCCAGGTCCCCTCCCACAATTCCTCATCCCATTCAACTTCCTCCTTCCCTGACTCCAAGAGGATGATCCCCAGACCCTGCCAGGCATCCCCGATCCCTGGAGCCTCATGTCTCTCCAGGATTAGGCATGACCAGGCAGTCCTCGGATATATATGTGTCAGGGTCTTGGACCAACTATGTATGATACCTGACAGGTGGCTAAGTGTCTGGAGATCTCAGGGTGGGGATGATTCAAGACTGCTGGTCTTCCTACAGAGGATGCTCTCCCCTTCAGCTTCTTCAGTCCATACCCTAATTCAACAACTGACAAAAATCAGAGACTGATACCGTTTTTAAAATATGTGCATGATTTAATTTCAATGGTATACTAGGGTTCTTTCATATAAAATTGATGGCAATATGTATTTATTATAGTCTTCTGAGATGGCAATTTGGCAGTATTTATATAAGTATTACATTACTTAACAGCCTTGACATCATTCCAACAACGTGTTTTGTAATTTATACAAAATACAATGTAAATATTCACCATTGAGTACAGTGCCTGAGTCAGTTCCATGCTGATTTTCTGTAGCAAAATTTAGGTAATGAAAATGAATATAATCTGAATGGCACAATTACGTTATTATTTAAACAAATGAGTATACTACCACTTATTAAATGCATGATTTATTTAATTCCATAATTTAATTCCATGAAGAAATTTATGCACATGTATTCAAGATATATTGTAAATGAAAAACAAATGACAGAATATTGCATTATGTAATCAAACTTCATAAACAGAAGATTTACATATATTCTATAATTTTGTCAATGTTGAGTAAACCTGCTATAAGAGCAGAGGAGGCAGGAGATAGAACACTGGCAGTTCTAGGTCAATTTGAGCTACATAGTGAGACCCAATTTTTAAAACAAATAGAGAAGACTTGAAAGAATATCTTCCAAACTTTCTTGGTGATTACATTTAGAAGTTTTAAGAAAGCAAATTATTCTTTGACAATTCCATACATGCTCAACATATGTATGGAAGCTCTCTATACTCTCAACCTCATCCTCCCCAACCAACATACCCTTTTAGGACTCAATCCTGATAGCACGTGAATATCTTTATATTTTGCTTCATGACCCCCTGGTTATAACCTGAGCCTTTTCGGTGAACATGGGCGTGAAGCTATATATTCAACCACTAGTAAATCACCAGTGGCTACATCATTTTTTTTTCCAGCACTGCCCTTAGTTACTTTGAATAGGCAGGGTCAATATTATTTAGTGTCTGTTCAGATAGATGTAACTATTGCGACTTCCTGAGTGTCACAACTGCATGATGCTCAGAAGACAGCACCTCACAGATCTCCTTCCCTATTAATTACATAGTAAACTGGAACATCACCTTTTCTCCTAAACCAGAAAGCATCTCCAATGGTAATCATTTGAAAATGAAAACTTATTTTCTCAAAGGAGATTCTCTACATAAAACTAATTTTAAGGTAGATGAACTGTATAAATATCACTAAATCAACATTATCTTTTGGAGAATCCTTGTGTCAAATCTGTCAGGACTTTTCCTTCAAATTTCTTTTTTACTTTTTTCAATTTGTTTAAATATCTATTAATTATTACTCTGTTTGTTTTTGTATATATTGTTTCCTGCTTTTATGTTTCCATGGAATTCTCCAGTATGTGGATGGAAGTCTGGGTCTCTGTGTCTGTACGTGATTCTTGTGCCTTTTATTGGCTCTTTGCTATCTGCTTGTTTTGTTCTACTCCAGTTCATTAACTTTCATTTTAATTTTGTCCCTTAGATGATTGTTTGTTTTCTACTGAGAGTCAGAAGCAGTATAGATACACGTTGCAGGAGAGGTATAGAAGAAGGGGGAGAAATAGATGGAAGAGAAACCGTAATAAAATATATTGCATAAAAAAGTCTAATTTTAACAAAAGAATTTGAAAAACATACTTTCTATGGCCTGTCTGCTCCCTTTTCTCAAAGTCCTAACTAGTTTAATATCAAAAGTTTTAATCACTTTCCGACTCACAGAACGTGATTTTTTTACAGCCACCCGGAACTGCAACTATGTGAGTGAAGCTTCTGCACGCTTAAAGTAATGCAGTAGGAGTCTTTAAATGCTTTCAGAGACATCAATCCACCGAGGTACAGTGGGTATTTCACATGTTGGATGTTACAAATTTTCAATGGGAAGATATACATTTTTGATACTTCAGTTTTCATGAAACCTTCAAGGTTTAAATTAAAAGTTGTATGATACAACTGTGAAATAGGTATGCTCTTAAATTTTCAAATTAACCAACATAATTCTAAAATACCTTTAATAAATCAGAATATATTGTATCCTAAGTCCATATCAACATGATAATTAAGAAATAGAAGTACATGTGTATTAGTGGATAAAAGCTGTTTCTGGAGAGGCACTATTTTATTTCTGGGACAATATCACTTTGTTGGTAGATGGGTTAAATCAAAGCATGTTAATGAAGGTCTTGCTTTAAAAGGCCATTCAAACCCTGTTGTATAGAACACTAACATTTCAATCAATCATCTGAAGCAATTTTGGCAATGTCTTTATAACACTAAAATGACTGCACATGAGTTAGTGTTCATCATTATCTCTGCTTCATGCAGAATACTCCTCATTTCATTGTTGGTGTAACAAATTTTCAAATTCAGTGTCATGTAAAGTAAATGATGATGGTGATGATTACATTGATGATGGTGGTGGTGGTGGTCGTGATGAAGATGATGAAGTAGAAGTGAAAAAAGAACTTTTGGGACAGAAAACACAGCTGATACTATTTTCGGTGTTTTTCCTTTCTATAGTGTATATAAGATCGATAGTGAAAATTAATCTATAGTAAGTGTTATGTTGGGAAGGAGGAGGTTTAAGCTCATCAATAGCACACAAACCACCAGAAGAGAAAGCAAATTGATCAGTTTATTGCCTTTCAGAGGCAGCAAATTGCCTTTCAGAGTTTAACTAATTAATATAAATTGATCATGTACAGAGTGCAATCATGTACAGAGTGCTGTCAGGACCAAGGCCCATGGATTTTAGATCTTGTTGTACTAGGATTTTAAAAATGAATGACATAATTGATGGCAATGTACAACCCTAAGTGTCTTGCCATATAAGTCACAAAGACACCATACTGTATGCTGTGTATCAGGTTAAACCTTTTTTATTCATGCGTTTTCAGACTTTCAAAGAATAAAATGGTTAAGGTTAAGAACAGGGCATTTTTTGGTTTGCATTTAAATCTCTAGTGTACAGGTTGGTTTTGGTGGATCATTACACAATGTTTCACTTTATCTTATTTGAACAGGTGATATGGGTTAACTGTATGATTAATGAGCCTCCTCAGTTTGATATTTCCATCATGCAGACAGCAGTAACTGAACTAATGTAACTACTTTTTCACTGACTTTCCTGTAACTTTCCAAAACTTAGGATACTCTATACTACTTTTAGGGGAAAAATTAACTTCCATAGGATATAAAAATACTTAATAGTTTTTCAGAATTTCTTCTTATTTTAAAATTTTTATTTATTCTTCATACATGTATGTACAATGCACCATGATCACACCTATCCTTAACATGGTTCTACTCTCTCCAGATACATTTCCTTTCCAGTTTCATCTTCTTTGTATTTTCCTTTTTTCTTTTCTTTGTTATCCATTTGTTTACTGAGTACAGCCTACTGGGATGTTCCCTAATCTTGTTGTCTTAATCATGTGCAGAACGTGTGCATAAGAGTGTAGCTGAAGTGAGACTATACGTCCAATAACTGTTTCAGTCCAGAAGTCACGATTGCATCTTCCCACTCATCACGTTCTGCCTTCTCCTTTTCTACAATGTTTCCCCAGCCTTATGCTCAGCTTTCTTCTTCTAACAGTCTTAACACTTATGCCAGTTACACATATCTGCACTAGTTGCTGCACAGTACACCTATACATTTCTCTCCACAGCTCATGAAAGCTGTAATCTATGGACAAAAACAATAAGAATTGGAAGACAGTTTGACAACATGGCCATTTAGCAAAACAGGAGTAGTAGGATCCTCTCTACAACCTTCTGAGACATGGAAAAACTTTGACCATTTTATAACATGACATCTGACTTTCTTTCTATAGAAGAGGTTTCAAAGTCAAACAAACAGTAGTTGCCTACTTTCATAAGATTAAGTCATTTGTCCTCACAGTTCTGTTTTTATCAATTGGGACAATGATATCTAACTTCATCAATATCTGCGCCAATGATGTAGTTTTGCTTTTTTATTTGGCATAAGGTCTAGTGTCTATATATGTTATTTATCCAATTTTGTAACATGGATATTGTAACAGTGAGAAGATAAACTCACTAATGAAGGTATCACAGGACTATAAAGGTAGATTCAGAGGCACATATTCATTCAGTGGTACTATTGATTCACAAGTTATTTCAGTTTTTATTTTCTATATCGATTTCTATAGTAGCTATTTTAAAATTTAGCCCGATCAACTGTATACCAAGAGTACATTTTTCCAGCAACACAGTATAAACATTGTCATTTGTATGAATACTTCACCAATGATTGGTGGGTTTAGTATTTTTCATGTACATTTTGATAATTATTGTGCAATTATTTTAAGCATTTATTCAAGTATGTAACATATTTCTGAAGAATAAGGTATATTGGGTCTTATGCTATGGATATGATCCCTATGTCAGATAAAGAGTTGGAAAACACCTTCTTTTATGATAAGGTAAATTGCATCATCATTGCACTGATTCTTCTACTGAGTTTCAAGTGCTGTCCATATATATATATATATATATATATATATATATATATATATATATATATATATATATATAATATCAAGAAATATCTATGGAAGTTGAAGAGAGAAAAAATGTAAGACCAAAGTATGTTATATATGTTATATATATATATATATATATATATATATATATATATATATATGGAATCCTCTGTTCCTGTATTTGTTCATGATAAAAAGCATGTTATTAAATGGGAAATGACTTTTATGTTTACTACTCTAACTCAATCCTCAATACTCAGTTACATTTCATTTGCCTACTGTCCTCGTTTAGGGTATATCTATGCCTGCTTTCTGAAGAAAATTCCATTTCCAGACCCCTATTTATGACCTCTGGTGGTAAGGAGAGAGAAGCTAAACAGTTATCCAAATAGAAGTCCACAAATAGAGATTGGATTTAGAGCACATTATTTTTCTACAGTGAGACTATAATCTAGGAGATTACTGTCAAAGATATAGTAAATTTAGTAATTAATTTCTTTAACTTCCATACCAAACGCTGCCCCTCCCTTGTTACTTCCTCACAGAGTCTCTGTCCCAATCCTCTTCTATCCTAAGAAGATGACATGCCTAGTTATGGCCCCAACTCTGAAACATCGAGTCTCTTCGGAATTAGGCACATCCTCTCCAATTGCAGCCAGACAACGGTACCCTGTTTGGGAACAGATTCCTCAGTCAGGCTACAACTTTCAGGACATCTCCCACTCCAGTTTTTCAGGAAGCCACATGAAGATTGATCTACATGTCTGCCACATATCCACTAGTGGCCTGTTCACGATCTTCGGTTGGGGTTCAGGCTCTAAGAGTTCCCTGGGCTCTAGGTTAGTTGACACTGTAGGTCTTCCTGTGCAGTTCCTACTGCCTTTTGTGCCACCAAACTGTCCTCAACCTCCATCCACTGCTTGGCTGTAAGTATCTGTATCTGCCTGAGTGAGCTGCTGGGTGGAGTCTCTCAGTACAACATGCTCCTATCTGCAAGTGTAACAGAACAACATTAATAATGTCATGAATTAGTGCTTGCCCATGGGATGGATCTCAATTTGCACTGGCAATTCACTCAGTCCCTTATTTTTTTTAGACTTGACAAATTTTGCATGGAATGCTTTGTTGGTGTACTTGTGTCTTTAATCCTCCACTGGTGGTCCTTCCTCTCTACAGGAGTTTACCTCTTCATTTTCCATATCACCAATGTGAGTCTCAGCTTAGGAAACCCCCATTGATTCGTGGGTTCCTACCCTATCCCAGGACTCTTTCTCATCCTGGAGATTTCTGCTACATCCTCATCTCCATAAGTTCAATATTTACTTTCCTTCTCTTGACTATCTGAACATATCTCCTGTCCCTTCCCACACATAATCCATTCTCTTCTCTCTTCCTTCTCCCATTAATTTCCTTCTCTAAATCTCCCTCCAAGATTATTTTATTCCTGATTCTAAGTGAGAGTCAAGTATCTGCACTTGAACCTTTCTTCTTGTTTATCTTCTTTGGATCTATGAGCTTTGTGGAGGATGTCCTGTAGTTTATGGATAATATTAACTTGAAATTGAGCAATTTCAACAACCCTGCAGGATCATATTTTTATAGTAGTTTATCAATATTGAAAATTATATTTCAGTATGAGTGAATGTCAGTAGAGGCAACAATTAAGCAAAAAGCAACTTAAAACATAGATCCAATCACAGATTTTACCAGTTGATATTCTTATAATAATAATACTCTTCTACGATAAGTAATTATTACATCACAGGCGATTTATTAAATGATACCAAAATTGGCAGGTAAGTGATGTTGTTAGTAAATAATTATGGATAGTATGACTAAGATCAAATAAGATAAATATATTGTTTTGATATCACTTGCTTGCATTTTTCCTTAAACATGATGTATATTGCATTATACATTAAGGTATTATCCCAGCTCCGAATAAAAAGAAAATAAATAAATTAAGGTATCAGTTTTAAATTTTAATATTTATTTTAACCTAACCTATAAAGTAACAGGTTGCCTTATGTCATGTTTGTAGACATTCAACTTCATCCTCCCTTCCTCCGTACTTTTTTCCCACCCCCACTATGACCCTAACACTTAGACTATTCGGTCTGTGTTATTCTTACTTCTACATTCATATCCCTCATGTTCAATAACTTCCAACCCATACTGTTTAAAACCCTACTTTCTAATTGCATGAGACCCATTCAGGTTTAAAGAACTCAAACCACTAACAGCTTCATATAAATACAAGTATATGAAATGAGATTCTATTATCTACATGAGAAAGAACACATGGTATTTGCCTCTCTGAGTCTTTGTTACCTTACTCGGTATATTTTCTAGTTACATCTATTTTCCTGAAACAATCATACTTTAGTTTTCCTAGGGGTGAATGAAATACCATTGTGTATATTGTGTTAGTCTTGCCTATCTACCTACCAATGAACATTCCTTACTATTCTCAATAAAACAGCAATAGATTTCTTTGTGAATAATGATGAAAAAGCTCAGATACAGAAGTCAAGATTTATTATTGACAAACTAAGAAAAAAAATTTCAAAGATAATAATAATAATATATTTGTGGCTATATTAACAAGAGATGTGTATGTTGATAAAAGTTATTGTATTCATAATATTTTATACTAATTAAAAATGGAGGATATTTAATAATTTAGAGAATGTTTGTAAAATTGTCCATCACTAAGTGATATTTCCACTAAAATTTAATCTTTTTATAAAATATTTTGATATATATAATATATATATATTTAATTTACCTTCAAAATAAAAGCATTAAGAAATTACTGGGTATAAAAATTCAATAACAAAACCAAAAACCTGTTATATGAATAAACAACAGACTAGGAGTTATAGAAAACCTCTCCAGTTAAATCAAAGAGACTTAGAAAGGAGTTAGCATTTTAATAGAAATGCATATGTCAAACAAGATACAATAAATCCTGAAATTCTAGCAAAATGGTTCCTATGCATTCCTATCACACACATGTTACATGAAGAGAATGTATATATGAGAAATATATATTCATATTTAACCTTGTAACTTTCTTCATAAACCCAAGCAGACACGTATCTATTTTGTTGCTTAAAAAGTATGTACAAAGTACGGCTTTTGATAATAACACTAATATTTCAAAACTATCATGTAAACATGCTTAGACTTTAATACAAAAGCCAGAGGTTTCAGAGCAACCATTAAATCTTAAGATAAAAAAGAAAAATTTTATAGTTACATAGACATGCATAATGAAGTCCTCAGCTAACCAATACCAGAGGGGTCAAATTTATATCTATATTTCCATAGAATTCTCCCTGATTCATTGTCCCTTAGTACAATTTTTCCTTATCTTTCTTTTTTTTATCTTCTCAAAACAGGTGGTATTTCTCACAAAATTTGTTCAAATCATCTGATCTTCATTCCAACAAAAAGAAGCTGTATACTTTAGAGGAAAACCAATTAAAGTTTCTCATTCTTTATTGTGCAGTGTTTTAGATTTGATTTTGTATGCTAAAAAGACATCTACACCTTAGTGATGACCTTTCAAGATTGGCCTGAAATCTACCCTTCCTAATTAACAATGTAAAAGCCCTTTAGCTAGTCACAAAAAGCCTTCAAATATATTTACCTAGGTTTATTTAATAAAAATTCAGCTTTTAGTTTAAGCAGAATAGTGATGGAAAACATCTTTCCATGCATTTTCAGTGCCTTCAAATTATTTTATAATGAAAATATTGCATTAGACTCAAGATAAAATTATTAACATCTTACTAAAATAAAATGAGATTTTTTCTTCGTATAATACAGAACTTATAATTGAACTTTTTTTGAGACCGTGTTTCTTTTATTTCCCTGACAGTACCAGAACCCTCTCTTTCCCTCTCTCTGTAGACCAAGCTGGCCTTGAACTTAGAGTTCTTCTGCCTGCTTCTGCCTCCCCAGTGCTAAGAGAAAAGGCCTGTGCCACCACACCCAGTGCTTTCTCCATCTTTAACAAGGTCTTGTCTGATTATATTCCAAATCTTATGAAGTCAGTTCCCTAGAAGTACCTAGGAGAAATACAATACCAACATCATATTTTGCACACCTAAATCCCTCATCCCGAGTTGCTGATTGATCTAGTCATGTAGCAAGCTCTCTGAAGGTACTGAAAAGAACAAATATTTGCTTTCATTACAGGAATAAAGAAAAGGCCTTCTCACTGCACAATCTAATGATAGCATGGAAAAATTCTTCCAACATTACAAATTGAAATCTCATAAAGAGCCCTGTACCTAAAGCCACAGTTTCTTACATTCGGTTTGGTTTTGCACACTATGACCGCCATTTCATTATAACCAGGTTAAACACAAAGGTATTCTCTGCCCCAAGGATCCATTTCTATTATGTTGTCATATTCAGCCATGTTCAGTTAAATTTAGCACCGACCACACCAAAAGTGAGCATTTATAAAATACCCAACAGAAACCTGGGAAGAAATGCTACAAAATTAAATTCATGCCCAACAAATAAACAAAATATCTTTTACTTGTAACACAGCATCTATACATTTTCATTGTATTGATTGGTTCTGGGTATATTCACTGTCCAAGAAAATTGTATTTAAATCAGGAAACAACTTGTGAGATTTAGTTATCTCTGTCTATTACATAGACTATGAAGACTAAACTTAGATATCAGTAGATATTAATAGAGAGCAATTTTCCATGTTGTGTCATTTCACTGTTTCTCAGATTTTTTTGTATAATTGAAAAAGGCTAAAGCCTGTTATTTAATATTTTTCCCACTCCATTTCAATTTCTACTCTAATTCTGAATGATAAGTCTAACTGGGATCTGATTACATATATTGGCCACATACATATTTTTCTTAAAAATCCTGAGGCAATGTTTTATATGCAGGAAAGTATTCTTTCTAGGGAGAGCATTATTCTGGAAATTTAGTTCATCCCTTTTCATTAGTTTTGTCTGAATGACTTTATTATTTACTAATTTGTTTTAAATTTTTAGAAGTATTGTGTGGTTGTCTGTGTGTGTGTGTGCCTGTGTGTGTATACATACATACATATGCATATTTGATAATTCAAATCTAATATGACAAGAGAAAGTTGCTTGAGTGTTGTTAATAATTTATGGACACAATTATTTTTTGTATATGCTGTATATATAACCTTGAAAATATGTACTGTATATTCTTTAAAAGCAATGTTTAAATATGTATACTAGATCAAACCTGCTAATTGCAGTTTTAGCTTTTTGCACACTAATTTTATCTCATTAGATGTCTAGAAAGAAATACACGGAAGCATGAATCATCTCTTAACTCCAAATGTAGTTAGATTCAATCATATATCTTGCTTTTGTACATGATTGCTTATCTTTAGTTCAAAAATTATATATTTAATTTCCTGTTTTATATTTTGAAAGGTGTGGCTCATTGCTTTTTGTAAATGTGGCACATTGTTTATATGTATTCATCGATAACTTTCTTCTGTCAACAAACATTAAGAATAAATGATTTATAAACATTATTAAAAAATCTAACACAATTTAGTTTCTTCCCTAATCAAATACCAAAATGTAAAAATATCAGAAGCATTTCCTGATTTTGACTATTAACAGATGTATTTGATGTGCCATTCCTATAAACATATTTTGATATTATTCACTAAAATTTCTTCAAGGAGTAGTTTAACTATTAATAAAAGTAAGTATAGTCAAATTGTTAGTATCTTTGAATACAAATGATGTCAGTATTTTATATAGCCAAATATGCATAAACATGTAATTTTACCTGGATTCCATAAGCGTGCATTGATACATTTCCACTCATTATCAGTTGGGGTCCAGCTTAATGAGATTCTCACAATTACACGCTTACACACACACTCACACACACACACACACACATGCATACATTCTGTGTATTACATACTTAAACAGACATCCTTAAATACATATGCATATGGAGCCAAAAAACCAAGTACCAGTGCAGAAAGATGGGCAGGAATCTTTATTACATAGAAAGAAATAAGCTTCTACCCTTTTAGTGCTAAGAATTAAACCCAAAAGTTTGTAAGAGAAAATGCTTGTTCCTTTTAATAAGAGTAAGTCTGCATTGTTATTAAGAAATGACCTGTTCTGTCCCATGGTAAGGAGAAAGCTTCCTGCACCTTCTGTTCTTTCCAGCTTCTTCTCTTTTCCTCTTCTCCTCTGCATTCTGCAGATTGTTCTTTTATGTTACTTATAGTGTCTAAGTTATTCCTCTCTACATTTCTTCTCAGCCCAGATCTTTTTGGCTCAGTTCTACTAAGCTCAGTTCTCCTTAGCTCAAAGCTGACTTTTCAGCACAGCTCATCGCCAACTCAGTCCATCTGTCTCTGTCCTTCCAGTTCAATCCTTCTCTCTCCATCCTTCTGTGTGTCTTCTCTTTCTCCTCAGCACTTAAACATATTTCAGAATTCATGATCACGTGTTACAATGTTTATCGTTCATATGAAAAGTCAAAGCATAAATTGAAATATAATTTACAATCGAGAATTTTTGCATGAATATACATCATGAGTAATTATCTGGCTAAACATTCATCACCAGTGTCAGCTCCACAGGCTCATTGAAGATCCAAAACCAGAGTTGTTAATGAAGTTATATATAGATGAACCCAGTCAATATCTTATCCTGTGTCCTTGCACCTGTAACAAATCCTTTGTTCTCTTTTTATGACTCTTGCTAACTGTTTTGCAACCACTTGGAATGTGTTCTGAGTAGGAGAAAGTCTGTTTACTATCTCAGAACAATTAACTGGTGACACCTGGGAGACTGGCAGAGTTGTCACTGCATTTTTGACTATTAGAAAGAGACTTATCGGAGTCCCAGTATAAAAGAGCTTAAAAACCATTGATATAATTTTAGGGATTATTGTACAATTATTATCAAGAATAAAGAATTCATCTATTTGTCTGTATAGCACCACTATGGTACAGTACAACTTCATAGTCCTGCAGAGATCTGCTCCAAAGGGGTGTGCTATTACTCAGTTATTGTAATATGTGTCTAATAATAACAACAGGAATAGCATTTAAATAGCTGGAAACTTTCCCAAAATGAATCCCTTACAACCTTGCTTAATAACACCAAACCAGTTGTGGATTATAACATAATCTGAGGCTGTCCATCTGAGGATGATCACCTGCTACTAATTAGCTTGTCCTGTTATGGCTCCTGACACTTTCTTCTCAGTCCCACATGGTACCTTCTCCAAAACTGACAATATGATCCATCACAAAACATGACTGAACAGATACAAGAAGCTTGAATTAATTCCATGCATCATCCAAGATCACTGAAGACTAAGAATTGTCGCCAATAACAATGAGAACAATTAAGACCCACATATACTTGGTAGCTGAAGAATGATTTACTTGAGGAGAAGTTGTTCAAGGAATAAATAAAGAAAAAATTAAAGACATTTTGAATTTAATGAAAATGAAGGCATAACTTAGGAATCCAAAAAAAGCAATGCTAAGACTAAAACTCATAACTCTGAGAACCTCCACAAAGAAACAGGAGCTATGATACACTAGCAGTTTGACATAACACCTGAAATCTCAGAACCAATAAAAGTCCAAACACACCAAGAGGACTAGACAGCAGGAAATAATCAAACTCAGGACTGAAATCAGCCCAAGTAGAAACAAAAGGAATTATATAAAGAATCAACAAAACCAGGAGCTGGTTCTTTGAAAAATCCAGAAGACAGGTAAATCCTTAGTATTCAAATTAAAATAACAAAATCAGAAGTGAAATACAGATATAACCATAGAATATGGGGAAACTCAAAAAATTATTAGATCCTACTATAGAAGCCTATTCTTAACAAAACCGGAAAGTAAGGATTAAATGGATAATTTTCTAGACAGACTCAATGTACCAAATTTGAATCACAATCAGATAAACCATCTAAATACTCCCTTAACTTGTAAAGTAGTAGAAGCAGTCATTAAATGTCTCCCAACCAAAAGATCCCTGGACCAGAAAGGTTTAGTACAGAATTCTCTCAGACATACATAGAATACCTAATACCAATATTCTCCAAACTATTCCACTAACTAGAAATAGAAGGAACACTACACAATTCCTTCTCTGGTGCCACAGTTATGCTTATAACTAAAGCAAACAAACACCCAACAAAGAAAGAGAATTTCAGACCAATTTATTCAGGAATATCCCTGCAAAAATTCTCAGTAAGTTTCTTGCTTTCCAAATCCAAGAACACATGATCCAAACAATGATCCATCATGAACAAGTAGGCTTCATACTGGAGATACAGGGATGGTTCAATATACAGAACCTGATCACTAATCAACATAATCCCACTATAAAAACAAATTCAAAGAAAACAAAACAAACAATCATCTCATTAGATGCTGAGAAAGCATTTTACAGAACCTCCCCCTTCATGTTAAAAGTCTTGGAAATATCAGAAATTCAAGGACTATACTGAACTCAGTAAAAACAATATACAGCAAACCAGTAGCCAACATCAAACTAAATGGAGAGAAACTCAATGCAATCCCACTAAAATCAGGATCTAGACAAGGATACCCACTCTCTCCCTACCTTTTCAATATAGTATTTGAAGCCCTATCCTGAGCAATTAGACAACAAATGGAGGTAAAGAGATACATATCGCAAAGGAAGTATTCAAAATGTCACTATATGCAGATGATGTGGTAGTATATTTATGTGACCCCACAAATTCCACAAGTGAACTTCTAAGCCTGATAAACAACTTTAGCAAAAGTGGCAGAGTATAACATTGATTCAAACAAATAAGTAGCCTTCCTCTACTCAAAAGAGAAAGAGGCTGAGAAAGAAATTATGGAAATGACACCCTTTACAATAGTCAAAAATCATATAAAATACCTCAGTTTTACTCTAGCCAAGCAAGTGAAAGATATATATGACAAGAACACAAGTCTCTGAAGAAATAAATTGAAGATCTCAGAAATTAGAAAGATCTCCCATGTTCGTGTTTTGGCAGGATTAATATTGTAAAAATGGCCATCTTGCCAAAGGCGATCGACAGTTTCAATGCAATCTCCATCAATATACCAACTGAATTCTTCACAGACATAAAAATGACAGATTTGCAAATTTATTTGGAATAAAATAAATCCCAGGATAGAGAAAAGTATCCTCAAAAATAAAAGCATTTTGGGGAAATCACCATCCCTGAGCACAAGTTGTATTACAGAGCAATGTATGATTGAAAACTGTATTGTATTGGTATGGAGACAGGCAGAACTGAAATAGCACTGAAGACCCAGGAAAGAAGCCACACAGCTATGGCCACTTGATAATTGATTGACAAAGGATCAAAAACCATCCAGTGGATAAAAAGATAGTATATTTTTTTAAAAAGTTTCAACTGAAGAACAAAATGTAGAAGAATGCAAATCAATCCATTCTTATCTCCTTGTACAAAGCTCAAGTACAAATGGGTTAAATACTTCCACATAAACCAGATACACTGAAACTAATTGATGAAAAAGCAGGGAAAAGCTTCGAACACATTGGTATTTGGGAAAATTTCCTGAATAGAACACCAAAGCCTTTTTTCTAAGATCAAGAATTGACAAATGTTACTTCATAAAATTTGAAAGTTTCTGTAAGGCAAAGGGCACTGTCATTAGTTCCATACAGCAACTAACAGATTGGGAAAGATCTTTACCAATCCTATGTCCAATAGAGCGCTAATATCCAATATGTACAAAAAACTCAAGAAACTATACTCCAGAGAATCTGATAAACGATCTAATAGTGGGCTACACTTCTAAACAAAAATTCTCAACTGATGAATACTGAATGACAGTGAAGCAACTAAGAAATGTTCAACATCCTTAGTCATTGGGGAAATGAAAATCAAAACAATCCTGAGATTCTACCTCCTACCAGTCCAGAATGGCTAAGATAAAAAGTCTGCTGACAAAGACTCTGACAAGGATGTGGAGAGTAAGGAACAGTCTGTCACTGTTGAAATTGCAAGCTCTAAAACCACTCTGGAAACCAGGCCTGAGGTTCCTCAGAAAATTGAACATAGTATTTACTACCTGAGGACCCAGCTGCACCATTCAATGGAATATACCCAAAATTTGCTCCAACCTACAACAAGGACACATGCTCCACTATGTTCATAGCAGTCTTATTTATAACAGACAGAAGCTGGAAAGAATGCCGATGTCACCAAAAAGAGAAACAGATTCATATAATGTGGTTGTTTACACAATGGTGTGTACTCAGCTCTTAAATAGAATGACTTCATGAAATTCTGGAAATGGATGAAATTAGAAAATATCATCCTGAGTGATGTAACCCAAACACAAATAAAGGCAAATAGCATGAACTCACTGGTAACTGGAAATTATACCATGAGCTCAAGAACATCCAGAATAAACTCATATGCGCTCTGAAGATTAACAAGAAAAGGCAAAGAGGCTGCTTCAATCCCAATTAGAAGGGGAAGAAAATTATCATGGGAGGCAGATGGAGGAAGGACCCTGTGGGGAGAGGGGAGAGAAATGGAAAAAACAGGAGAGCAGGATCAGATGTGGGAAGAGACAGGAGAGAAGCAGAGAGGTCCAGGAGAATGAGTATAGAAAGAAGGAACATTGGAGGATGGGGGTAACCTCTAGGATGTCCCAGATACTAAGGATGCAACAGGTTCCCTGGACCCAACAGTGATAACATTGTCCAACATCAACAGTCACAGTGAAATTGAACCTGAAGACACCACCTGAAGTAGATATGACATGGTCCCCAATGTAAGGATGGGACCACTCACCCATCTCTTATTAAATCAGAGTTATCCCTGTCTAATGGAAATACAGGGCAAAAATGGAGCAGAGGCTGAAAAGAAAGGCCATCCAGAGATCTGCAGACACCAAAATGGATACTGTTGCTGATGCAGAGCTGTGCTTGCAAATATGGTCTGGTATGGCTGTCCTCTGAGAGGTTTTGCCCAGCACAGCCAACCATTGAACTGAGCCTAGAGATCCCAAGGGAAGATGTAGAGGAAGGGCTGAAGGAGATGAAGAGGACTGGAATTAGATGTAGAACAATGATATCAGTTAAACAGACCCTCAGAGTTCCCCATGGACTAACCACCAACCATAGAATATACATGGTCGGTCTGGTACCCTAACATATGTAGCAGAGAACTGCCATCTCACATCAGTGGAAGGGGTAAGCACTTGGTCCTTTAGATGCTTCATGTCCCAGAGAAGAGCAATTCAGAGAAGAGCAATTCTAGAGAGGTGAGGCAAGAATGAGTGGGGAGTTGGGGGAGGCCCTTCCTTAGAGAAAAGAGGAGTAGTATGTGGTGGGGGTTTATTAACGGGGACTGGAAAGGGGTTAATATTTGCAATGAAAACAAATGAATTGATTAATAATACTAATAATAAAGGAGTGGTATTGTCCATACATTGCTTTACTGCACAGGTTAGCTTGCAGCATTTATTGTTGCCTAGATGCATACTTCTTCCTGCAGTTCCTAATTTCTTGTTTCTCTGAGGAGTGTAGCCTTTAGGTCTTTCTCTTCATTCAAAGAAGGCATAACACTTACCATCTTTCTCCAAGCAAGGGTGACTGTACATATGTCTGTAAAAGACAGGAGACATTTATACAATCTAATTGGGGGTCACCAAAGAAATATTTACAAGCAAAGCTTGTAACACAAACAGTTGTTGTTCAATCAACTTACAAGTATTGAAAGCATCCCAGGATTTCTAGCCAGGCAACTTTCGTATGATATCAAGAGACATTTAGAATTTCAGTATATGTGAATAGAAAAATAAATTCCGTTGTGTAGCATACTCAATATTTCAAAAAAAATATCATTATGGAAAGAATATTAAGAGCTATAGGACAAGAAAAATAGTGATACATCAAGGCAGAAGCATCACTGAAACACCTGGAACTCACATGGAATTCTAATATCAATTTCATGCATTCTATGCTCTATACAAACTCCTATCAAATGTTCATTCTAACACAGTCCACCAGTGATTTTCTAGTCCCTGCAGTCTCTGAGGAGCAAGGGGTCTGGATCAGCCTTTCCCATTCTGGTTATGAAGCTCCAACACATCACTGCACCACTGATGGCCTCCAGTTACATGGATCTATCCTGGTGTAAGAGTCGTTTGACAACACAGTCTCCTAAGCACCCTTTGCCCCTTCCATTCCTGTTGCTCCTTCCAGAATCCCTTGTCCTGGCCCCAAAGTGGGCATAAGACAGGTAGCACTCTGGACACAAAAGGAAGGGAGTGGACAGGATCCTCCTCATTCAAAAGCTTGGATGATTGCCCCGGTACTACAAGAAGGACTGTCAAGTGAGGCAGCTCCTGACTGGCCCTTGCAGACCTCACAACTGCCGGTGCAGACCTGCGTGATTGCCCGTGGAGACTTCGCCCATGCCCGTGGAGACTTAGCATCTGCCCGTGCAGACCTCGTGACTGCCAGCGTGCAAACTCGGGGACAGCCCTCGAGCTTTGGTTGTTTCCTGAGATCAACGGTCCCTCGAGATTTCCCTGCTTTGCCTTCCGGACTTATCCACAGTTCTTGGGAGAGATCCATACTCAAGGATACAGCTTAACTGATGCTCGCCAGGACTCACCACTGTGTATTCAGTACCCCTTCACATGGTAGTAGCCACTATCCATTTCTTGTTCAATTTCCTAATGACTAAATGCCCAGATGTGTGGGAGAGACGTCAGTGAGCCTCATCCGGATTTTACCCTCTGACCATGCAATCTACTTGATTTCCCAGCCTCCACAGCCTGGGAACCCCTTCAGTGTCCCCAAGATAATTATAACCCCCCAGACTCCAATGGGGAAGCACTTGAACAGCAGAGACCCGAGCGATTTTGCACCTCCGGGACTACTTAGACGGACTCGGCACAAGTTCAGATCCACAAAACCGTGAAGATCAGTGATTCAAAAACCTGATGCTCGTGTTACAGAAAAGCTACTGAAACTCAAAGATCATATAAAGGCTTCAGTCAATAAGGGCCCTAGTCCCCCAAGGGAACTGACAGAGAACAAGAAATGGACAGTTCCACTTCCTCTGAGGGTTTCTGAGGGCACGAGTAATCCACTGACCAAGGATAGCAGATCACTGAGAAATCCACTGACCAGGGATCCCAGAACATCTGCTTTACATCCTGCTACCAGAAAAATAGTGGCCTCTTCTTTACTGCCCATTCTTGGGAAGGTGAAAAAAAAAAAAGCCGGGTTATGTCTACTGGGTTTGAAGAACATGTGGACTATGAGGAGTTAGTAGCCAGAGTGCCTGCAACATCTACAAAAATACAGTACTGGAGAGAAGAGGAAAGATTCAAAGAAGATCACACTGTGCCTGGGCCACCTTCTGCTGACTCTTCACAACAACCTTCCTCTCTTGCCATAGATATCTTGGATCCTCTACTTTTCCAGGAGTTTCTGAACTATCCAAGTGTTTCCAGGGTCTATAGGTCATTCCACATTTGCCCAGGTGTCCAAAGTCTTCCCACAGATCCTGAAAAGAAATCATACATTCTTCTCTTCCAGAAGGAGTGTCTTTTTTTCTTCCATCTTTATTAAACTGGGTATTTCTTATTTACATTTCAAAAATTATTCCCTTTCAGGAATGGTTGTACCAGTCTGCAATCCAACCAACAATGGAGGAGTGTTCCTCATTCTCCACATCATCACCAGCATTTGCTGTCATCTGAGTTTTTTTTTTTTTTTTGGACCTGGGGACCGAACCCAGGACCTTGCGCTTGCTAGGCAAGCGCTCTACCTCTGCGCTAAATCCCCAACCCCATCACCTGAGTTTTTGATCGTAGCCATTTTCACTGGTGTGTGGTGGAAACTCAGGGTTGTTTTGATTTGCATTTCCCTTTTGACTAAAGATGTTGAAGATTTCTTTAAGTGTTTCACTGCCATTCGATATTCTTCAGCTGTGATTTCTTTGTTTTGTTGTAAATGCCATTTTTCAATAGGGTTCATTGTCTCCCTAGTCTAACTTCATGATTTCTTTGTACTTTTTGGATATAAGCCCTCTATCTGTTGTAGGATTGATAAATCTTTTCCAATCTGTTGGTTGCCATTTTGTCCTAACAACAGTGTTCTCTGCCTTACAGAAGCTTTGTAGTTTTATGGAGATTGCATTTGTTGCATTTATCTTAGATATAAGCCATTCCTGTTTTGTTATTAATTTTTTTTCCACTGCCCATGTGTTGAGATGCTTCCATTTTTTCTTTGTTAGTTTGAGTTTATCTGGTTTGATGTGGAGGTTCTTGATCCAGTTCACTAAAGCTTTCTACAGGGCAGTAAGAATGGATCAATTTGCCTTCTTCTACATGCTGACCTCGTTGAACAAGCACCATTTGCTGAAAATGCTCTTTTTTTTTTTTCCATTGGATGGTTTTTGGCCTCTTTCTCCAAAATTAAGTGACCATAGGTGTGGGTTTCATTTCTGGGTCTTCAATTCTATTCCACTGATTTATTTGCCTGGCTCTGTCTCAAAGCCATACAGTTTTTATGACTGTTGCTCTGTAATACTGCTTGAATTCAGGGATAGTGATTCCCATGGAAGTCCTTTTATGGTTGAGGATACTATATAGCTATAATGTGTTTTTTGTTTTCCAGATGAATTTATGAATTTTTCTGTACAACTCTATGACGAATTGGATTGGAATTTTGATGGGGATTATAATGAATTTGTAGATTGCTTTTGGTATAATGGCCATTTTTACTGTATTAATCCTGCCAGTCCATGAGCCTGGGAGACCTTTCCATCTTCTGAAATCTCCTTCAGTTTCTTCAGAGACTTGAAGTTCTGCTCATACACATCTTTTACTTGCTTGTATAAAGTCACTCTGAGATATATTATATTATTTGGAGCTATTGTGAAGGTTGTCATATCCCTAGTTTCTTTCTCCACTTGTTTAGCTTTTTGTGCAGTTATTTTTATACCCAGCCACTTTGCTGAAATTGTTTATCAGGCTTAGTAATTCTCTTGTGGAACTTATATAAGGTCACTAAGTATACTATCATATCAACTACAAACAGTGCTATTTTGAATTCTTCCTTTACAATCTCTATCCCTTTAACCTCCTTCAGTGTCTGCTTGCTCTGGCTAAGATGTCTGGAACTATATTGAATAAGTTGTTTGAGAGTGGGCAGCCTTGTCTAGTCCCTGATTTCAGTGTGATTGCTTTTAAGTTTCTCTCTACTTCGTTTAATGTTAGCTACGGATTTGCTTTTATAAGTTTAGGTTTGGGCCTTAAATTACTTTTAATTTCCGGACTTTTATCATGAAGGGGATGTTGAATTTTGTCAAAATCTTCCTCAGCATCTAATGAAAGAATCATGTGGTTTTTATCTTTGAATTTATTTATATAGTGGATTACATTGTTGGTTTTCTGTATATTAAAACATCCCTGCAAGCTTGGGATGAATCATTCTTAATCATAGTGAATGATTGTAGAATGTGTGTAGAATGAGTTTGCATGAATTTCATTGAGTATTTTAGTGTCAATATTGATAAGAGAAATTGGTCTGAAGTTCTGTTTCATTGTTGAGTCTTTCTGTGTTTTAGTTATAATAGTTATTGTGGCTTCATGAAAGCAAATTGGTAGCACTCATCTGTTTCAATTTTATGGAATAGTTTGACAGTATTGTTATGTAATTTTTAATGAATTTTAGATCTATTTCTGCACTAAACCCATCTGATCCTGGATTCTTTTTGGTTGGGAGTGTTTTGACGATTGCTTGTATTCCTTTGGGAGTTATGGGTTGCTTAAATGGTTTATCTTTTCCTGATTTAGCTTTGGTACCTTGTATTTGTCTAGAAAATAGTCCTTTTTCTCCAGATTTTCAAGTTTTGTTGAACATAGCCTTTCGTAATACAATATTTTTTTTTAATTTCCTCTGATTCTGCTGTTATGTCTCCCTTTTTAATATTTGATTTTGTTGATTGGGACACCCTCTCTGTATCCACTGGTTTGTCTGGCTATGGGTTAATGTATCCTGTTGATTTTCTCAGAGAACCAGGTTTTGCTTCTGTTGATTCTTTGTATAGTCCATTTTTTTCTACTTGGTTGATTTCAGCCCTGAGTTTGATTATGTCCTGCCTTCTACTTCTCCTGCATGTATTTGCTTATTTTTGTTCTAGAGGTTTTAGGTGTGCTATCAAGCTGCTGATGTATGCTCTCCCCTATTTCTTTCTGCAGGAACTCAGAGCTATGAGTTTTCCTCTTATCACAGCTTTCATAGTTTTCCAAGAGTTTGGGTATATTGTACCTTCATTTTCATTGATTTCTAAGAAGTCTTTAATTTCTTCCTTTATATCTTCCTTGACCAAGTTATCATTGAGTAGAGCATTGTTCAACTTCCATGTATATGTGGGTGGTCTTTCCTAATTATTATTGAAGAACCGCCTTAGCCCAGGTTGGTCTGATAGGGTTCATGGGGTTATTTCTATCTTTATGTATACTTGAGGTCTGCCTTTTGACTGATTATATGATCAATGTTGAAGAAAGTGCCATGAGGTGGTAAGAAGAAGGTATATCCTTTTATTTTAGGATAGAATGTTGTATAAATATCTGTTAAGTCCATTTGGCTTATACCTTCTGTTAGTCTGCCTATGTCTCTGTTTAATTTCTGTTTCCGTGATTTGTCCAGTGATGAGAATGTGGTGTTGAAATCCCCTACTATTATATTTTGTGGTGCCATATATTCTTTGAGCTATAGTAAGTTTACTTTTATGTATGTAGATGCCCTTGTATTTGGAGCATATATATTTTTTATTTCAAATTCATTTTGGTCGATTTTTCCTTTGATGAATATGAAGTGTCCTTTCTCATGCTTTTTGATGACTTTTGGTTGAAAGTGGATTTTATATGATATTATGATGGCTACTCCAGCTTGCTTCTTCAGACCATTTGCTTGAAAAGTTTTTTATCAGCCTTTTACTCTGAGGTAGTGTCTGTCTTTGTCTCTGAAGTGTGTTTCCTGTAGTGCAAAACTTTGGGTCCTCATTACATATCCAGTGTCTCAATCTGTGTATTTTTTTAGTGGGAATTGAGTCCATTGGATGTTGAGAGATATTAAGGAATAGTGGTGGTCCTTTCTGTTATTTTCATAATCTGTGGTTAGTTTATGTTTGTGTGCTTCTCTTCTCTTTGTTTTGTTGTGAAAGGATTAATTTCTTGCTTTATCTATGATTTTACTTGCCTCCTTGTGTTGGGGTTTGCCAGTTAGTGTCCTTTGTAGGACTGGATATGTAGAAAGATACTGTGTAAATTTGGTTTTGTCATGGAATATCTTGGTTTCTCCATCTATGTTAATTGACAGTTTTGCTAGATACAGTAGCCTGGGATGGCATTTTTGTTCTCTTAGGGTCTGTATGACATCTGTCCAGGATCTTCTGGCTTTCATAGTATCTGGTGAGAATTTTGGTTTAATTCTGATAGGTTTGCCTTTATATGTTATTTGACTTTTCCCTTACTGCTCTTAATATTTTTATTTGTTTTTTGTATTTGGTGTTTTGACTATTATGTGATGGGAGGATTTCCTTTTCTGGTCCAAACTATTTGGAGTTCTGTAGGCTTTGAGTATGTATATGGGCATCTCTTTCTTTAGATAAGGGAAGTTTTATTGTATAATTATGTTGAAGGTATTATTGTCCCTAGATGTTGGCAGTCTTCACTCTCTTCTATACCTGTTAAGCTTAGGTTTGATCTTCTCATTGTGTCCTGGATTTCCTGTATTTTGTGCGCTAGGTGTTTTACCAATTTACATTATCTTTGACAGTTGTGTCAATGTTTTCTATGGAATCTTCTGCTCCTTAGATTATGTCTTCTATCTCTTTTATCCTGTTGGTGATTCTCAAATCTATGACTCCTGGTCTCATTCCTAGGTTTTCCATTTCCAGGGTTGTCTTCCTTTGTGCTTTCTTTATTGTTTCTTTTTCCATTTTTAACTCCTGGATGATTTTGTTCATTTCCTTCTCCTGTTTTGTTGTTTTTCCTGTAGTTTTTTAAGGTAGTTTTGAATTCCCTCTTTCAGGGATTCTACTTTTTACTTCTGTATTTTCTGTTGTCCTGTATTTTCTTAAGGGAGTTTTTTATGACCTTCTTAACATCCTCCATTGTCATGATAAAATGTGAATTTAAATATAGATCTTGCTTTTCTGGTGTGTTTAGAGATCCAGTGTTTGTTTTGATGGGAGAATAGGGTCCTGATTAGCCCAAGTAGTCTTGATTTCTGTTGCTTGCCTCTAGTCATCAGGTTGTCTCTGGAGTTAGCTTGTCTTGCTCTTTCTGAATGTGGTTTGACCGTCTTGTAGGCTCGTGTGTCAGGACTGCTGTAGACCTGTTTTCCTGTTTTCTTTTACCCGGTTATGGGAACAGAATATTCTGCTCTCAGGCATGTAGTTGCTCCTGTCCACTGGCTTTCAGCTGTCCCTTTGTGCGAGAACCAGAGGGAACTTCCTATACTTCTCCTAGGTCCTTCTGTGGTGGGAGGGGACACAGATTGCACAAGATGTTTTCCTCTTGTTTCAGGATTTTGGGCAGAGAGTAGTCTCCTCTGTTAGCCCAGCAGCATCTACTTCTCTAAAGATCTAGTTCCCCCAACTTCAGGATTTAGGTACAGGGAACTGTTTGACCAGTTCTCTTCAGATCCAGGCACAGTCCAGTAACAGATCCACAGATCCAGTAACTTTACTCCTCCTATAGTCCTGGGTCCAGAGGCACTATGCAGTTTTGTCTTGGGCCAGAGATGTGGGCAATGGTGGGCAGAAGTATCAGTCTCTGTACCTTGTACGCTCGATATTGCCCATACTCCTGGGTAATCAGCTCTCTCTCCTACAGTGTCTAGGAGCAGTGAGCTCTGGGTCGGGATCAGCCAGGTACAGGAGCCAGCTAGAAACTGGAGGTGGCTGGTCCCAGAGGAGTACTGCCTTTGCATGTCCTGAGTTCACCAGTAAGCTCACTTCGAGCAGAAAAGTTGGATTCACCTCTTCTCTCAGGCCTGAACTCGCTTCTTGGGCTGACTTTCAGCTTTCCATGAGGGCTACAACCAGAAACATCCTGCCCCTAGTGCTCCTAGGTCCCTATGCACAGGAGGCCCAGATGAAGCTAGTTTTTTGTTTTGTTTTGTTTTGTTTTGTTTTGAGGCAGGAATGTGAGCAGAGTTCTCAGGGGTTTCTGCCCTCTGATGTTTAAGACTTCCCTACCCCACACGAGATTTGGGTGTAGAATACTGTTTGGACCAATTCAGATCCAGGTGCAGTTTGGACTGCAGGGCTCCTGCAGCTTACTCCTCCTATATTCATGTGTCCAGAGGCACTATGTCGTTGGGCTAGGGATGTGGGCACAGATGGGCAGAAGTGGCAGTGTCTCCTTCTCTGAGGTCTCAGTATTGCCCACTCTCCTGGGTGATCAGCTCTCTGTCCCACAGGGTTTTGAAAGGAGTTTCAAATGTTCATTCCCTATCCTACAGGTCTCCAGTCTTTCCAATTCTCCTCCAAAGGGTGTTGGAGAAGACCCCTCTGATCCACGGGAGGTACAACAGACCCTATCAGACAAAGAGGGCTGCAAACCTTCTTCTCTTAAAGGTAATCTCAGTGATTTCTCATGTTTCACAAATGGATTAAGTCCTGCCCCCTTTCCACATGAGACTTTAATACCTAAGCCAACTACCAAAGCAGGGCAGAGAGCTATGTCCTCTCACAAAGACAGGCAAAGATGTCCTCCATCTCCACCAAAGTGCCTTATGCAATCTGCTTCATGTAAAATGAGTTTGAAACCTGATTCTGCTGACAAAGGTGATTTCAGAACTTCCCTTTAAACCAAGAGGACCTTCAAAGTCCTCCACTATTAAAAATTGGCTTAAATCATGACTTATGGTTCAAAGGGGACAAAATACAGTTGCATGTAGCAAATACACATACCAGCCCAAGCAGAGACAAAACTTTCTCCATGTACACCATTAGATCGAGGACCATTGCCAGTTTCAGAAGGGGCTCTTGACAGTTTCACACCCACGCAAGATGTGGTAGAAAATTCTGAATCCACCCAAGGAACTCTTGTGCCTTCTGCACATAAAACATATTATCTAGCACCCTCACCATCCCCCCTAGTACTTCAAATGTCACTATACAACAGAGAATTATTCAAATATTCTCTACCACCAAAAAGGACCCTTCTGACTTGTCATCAGGCTCAAAAGACCCAAGTTTATCATAACACACAGTCAATGAGCCATGCAGACTCCACTCCACATTTATACAATGTGCAGAGAAGATAAAACATCCCCTACCTCTTCAGGAGACCCTAGGTCATTGTGTCCTGAAAGGAGAGACTCCAAAATTTTCCACATATACATCAGAGATTCTAGAATTTCCCAAAACTTAGCAGGAGTACTATATCTCATAAAGAGACTGTGGGACAAGAAACATCTACAAAAGGAGTTCTACCCACAGCCACATCTGTAGAAATGGCTTGTGAATGTGACACATGTACAAAAGATGTTCTAGGATATATTCCATCTGTAGAGACGGTTATGGATCCAACCATATGTGAACCTGAAGTGGTGGAACATGATATGCAAACAGCAGTGTCTGTAGCATCCTCGACATCTGAGGAAAGGGATTCCTTGGATTCCATTTGTGGAAAATAATGCGTCGACCTATGCAAAATTCACAGGAGGCTATAGGAACTTCCTTATCTCCTCAAGATCAGCCATCTTCCCCAACTACAGAAGATGCTACACACTCTTCCAAATATGCACAAAGTGTTTTCAGTCCTTCTTTATACTCACAAGCGGACTCAGAACATCTGCCAAATACCTCAAAGCCTCTGCATTTTAACTTATCTTCTGAAGGGGCCTTGGAACCTGTTTTGCATATCAAGCAGGCTATGGAACATGACACTTCTACATGAAAGTCTGTTTCCACTTCTCCAGCAAAAGAAATTTTTCTTGGAACTTCCACAATTACACAACGGTATATAGAAACATCCTTTTTTGCTCATGAGGCTCTGAGACCTCTCACATATATCCATGATGCTCTAGGAGAGGTCAGATCTTCAGAGGTAGCTCTAATACCTTCCCCCCATTCTGACCTCACATTCAGTATTTCTACACATATACATGGTACATTAAGACCTTCCTCATCTGAGAAGGATGACTTAGGATCAACTGCATCAGAACAGCATGCTTTACAACTATCCCCATCTATCCAAGTAGATTTATTTCACATGTACTCTCGGGGAGAAATTGTCGACATTCTCCCTCTACCAACGTTGACCACAGGCATCAAGTTTCTAGAAACACAGGGTTAAGATTTGATCCTTCTGATTGAGTCTTGAAAAATTTCACCTCTAAGGAAGACAGGTTCAAACTTCCCCCTTCTGCCAAAAGGGATCTTGTGTCATCTTCTGCCAAAGAGACACCAAAAGCTAAAACAACTCCTCAGGTGAGTCCCACACTTTCTCCATCTGTCCAAAGGGACGTGTAATTTTCCAAAAATAACTAAGGAATTGTGGAAAGTTGCCAATCTTACAAGGGCATGCTGGACATTCCATATTGTTCCAAGATTTTCATGTAATTCCTCCTTCTACTAAAAAGGCATGTTCACCATCTACCCTAGGGTTTCAGGGAATTTCTTCACCCCTCTCTAGTGCTCCAGAAAGTGTTCTCCATGCTCAAAATGATTTGTCATTGTGCAAATTAGACTTCAAAAATACAAAACCTTTTTTATATTTCCAAAGGTCTGAGGGAAAGTCCACATCGAAAAACAAACAAACAAACAAAAAAACAAAAACATTTAGACATTGTGCCATTAGCCAAAGTATATCAGAAAAATTCCATGTCTTCTAAAGTATGTAAAAATCAATCTGGCTCTAGCACTTTTCCTGGGAAACATTTACCATCCGCCATACAATCCCCAGAACCACCGAAATCTGAAAGGGGTATCTAGAAACTTTACCATCTGCCAAAAGGTATTTAGGATGTTCAGTGACTTCTCCAAGAGCTCAGTTAACCCAGAAAACAAAGAACTAAAGCCATCTGCCAATGGTGTTTTCCCAAAACCACATATTTCTTCTTTTCTTTTATACCAAGACAGAAGGCCAGCTTCCTTCTCCCCATGTCTAATCTCTTCATTCTATTTGTTCTCCCTCCCAAATGGCTCTTTACTCTGAATTAGAGGCCAATTAGTAAACCATAGATATATGGAAGGAATATCTGAGAGGCAGTTGCTGTCAGGACACTTGTGACATCACAGAAGAAGCTGGGCTCTCCAAGATACAAGAGATTCTTCATGGAGGGCCTAATGATGATGTCACTGACAACTGCCATGGCCTACCTGCTGAAGATCTTTCCTTAAATTGACCTATTTCGAGGGTGCCCTTTCCAGGAGTGTCTCCTGTGACACAGTGGAATCCTTTACATGCTACATCTCTCTAAAGCTAGCGACTTCTCTCTGCTTCATTAGTGGTTACATGCTATGAATGAAGAAAGGAAGTCAAGATCTCGTCATGGGTAGAAATGATCTAGGAACACAGAGAGAAGGAGATTCTTCTGGAGTTTAATTTCATTCCCAGGTCCCATCCTGTGACATTAAGTTCAATTAACTAGGTTTTCTCTGTTTCTCAAGGTGCCAGTATTTTCCCTACAGACCTTTAATTGAGTGAATATTGTGCTACATTTTCTGATTGTACATTCATTGACAGGGGACATTATATATGTTCCTGCATGTGTACTCAAAATTTCATTTTTCCAAGTCCATTTTTGGCAATGAATTTGGTAACAAACAGGGCCCAGCTATAGAGAGAATATAAGAGTGGAAATATTGTGTACCTAGTTCAAATGATCAACTCCCAAATCCTTATTTTATCCATAAATTACCAGACTTCAGTAAAGCAAAGGACAGCATGGACTATAGAATGTGGTTCTGTAGTTCTATTAGATAACAGTTCTCTAATATCTACCTTCCTGTATTCCCAGGGTCAGACTTGTGGGTTTTGGATGTCTTACCAAAGTTCTTGTTCAGATAAGAAATAAGATTCAGGAGGTTGGGCAGGGAGAGCAATGACTTGAAGTCCAGGGACACCACAACATTACTAGTTTCATAAGAACAAGAGGAAGTCTATTTGGCATTGTCATTTGTGGATCCTATATTCTTGACCTAGTTACACAGAATCCATGTAAATATTCCATTAAAATACATAGTTGTAGGAGCCACTGAAAGTAGATATAGATATAGATATAGATATAGATATAGATATAGATATAGATGATATAGATATAGATATAGATATAGGTATATCCAGCACCAAAATTAGATAAGATTGTTGAAGCTAAGAAGAACATGCTGCCAGGAACTGGATATAGATCTTTTATGAGAGACACAGCTAGAGCATGTCAAATACAGAAGTGATTGCTAGTGGCAAACCAGAGAACTGAAAACAGACCCCTTGTTAGTAGATGTTGAGAAAGGATTATAAGAGCTGAATGGGCTTTCAACTCCATAAGAACAACAAGTTCAACTAATCAGAGCTTTCTGGTAATAAACAAATATTCAAAGACTGTTTATGGACAGACCTATGGCTCCAACTGCATATGTGGCAGAGTATGGCGATGTTGGGCATCAGTGGATAGGAGAAGCCCTTGATTCTCCCTAGTTTTTACTGCTAGTTCAAGGGAATGTCAAGCCTCAGTAAGGGGGTTATAGAAGAAGGGTAAGGGGACTAGTTAGGAGTCTTATGGACAGGAAACTGGGAAAGTAAATAATATTTGAAATGTATATATAGAAATATCCAATAAAAACTATAAAGTTTGCTAAAAAATAAAAAAGGAAAGAAAGAAAAGAACGTTAGGAGCTAATCAGTCCTATTGACTCAATAATCCAAAGGGTCCCTGTCAGGGACTTATAGTCAGAATAATACTAGTGGAAAGACTGAGATGATGAAATCAAAATATGAAGCACTCCTCTCTCCCAAATACCAGTATCAGGCACATACTGCTCTATAGGAGTTTACTCTGAGGTGAGGACACAATACTTTTTTAACACTTCTTCCTTAGGGCCACTTTCTTCTGGGCAATAAGAATAAAAACCATGAGCTCTAAAGAAAAAGAACAGTGTACTTCCAAAAACCTGGCTTTTGGGATAAAGATATTAATGATATAAACTCTCTGACTTCCAGAAACCATTAGAAACAGGGAAGTCCAGATGCTTCTGAAAGGTACCCAGATCCTGATCCCATGTGTGGAAGGATCAGACCAATTCTATCTCTTCAACGTATCTACTCCACTCCTACCAAGGACTCAGTGAGATTTCCCAGGGATGACATATTTCTTCCTTTTTTTATACCAAAAAAGAAGGCCAGCTTCATTCTCACCATCTCTGATCCCTTCATCATCCTTGTCTCCCTCCGAAATGACTGTTTCCTCTGAATTTGAGGCCAGTGAGAAAACCCTAGAGACACTGAAGGAATATCTGAGAGGCAATTGCAGACACGACAACACTTGTGACATCACAGAAGAAGCTAGGGCTCTTCAGTATACAAGATATTTTCAGGGAGGGCCTAATGATGATAGAACTGCCATGGCCTACCTGTAAACAGCTTTCCTTACATTGACCAGATTTGAAGATGCACTTTCCATGTATGTCTCCTGTGACACAGTGGACACTTTTCCATTCTAAATCTCTCTAAAGCTAGAGACTTCTGAATGGAGAAAATTAATCAGTGGCTTGGCATGGGTAGAAATGATCTAGGAATTTGGAGAGGAGAAGAGTCTTCTGGATAATATTTTTATTCCCAGGTGTCCATTCCCTGTGACATACAGTTCAATTTTCTAAGTTTTCTCTGTTTTATAAAGGCCAGTATTTTCTGACCTGTCCTTTTTGTAAATGAATATGGTATTTCACTTTCTTATTGTACATTCCTTGATAGGAGACTTTGTAAATATTCCTGAATGTGTACTCAAAAATTCTGTTTTCCAATTCCATTTTCTGCAATGATTTTGGCAAAAAAGTGGGCCCATCTATAGACTGAGTATAGCAGTGTAAATATTGTGTACCTACTTCAGATATAAACTCCCAAATCCTTTTGTTATCCAATGATTACCAGGCATCGATAAAGCAAAGGACAACATGGAGTATACAATTCGGTTCTATAGTCACATTTGATATATGTACTACACTACGTACCTTCCTGAGTTCCCATGGCCAGAGTTGAAGGTTTTAGATGTTTTAGCATGATTCTTCCTTTAGAACAAATATAAGAAACAGGAGGATGGGCTGGGCGAAGAAAGACTTGAGGAAGAGTGAAAGCTCAACTTCAATACTTTCATAAGTACAGGAGGGAATCTATTTGATATTGTCATTTGTAAATTTGTAATTTACATTCTGACCTAGTTGTATGTGAATCTATGTAAAATATTCCAATTTAACCTAATAGGGTAGGGTAGAATTAAATATATATATATATATATATATATATATATATATATATATATTCAACCCCCAAAACGGGATAATATTGATGAAGCTAAGAAGAGCATTCTGCCAGGAACCATGGATATTGATATTTCCTGAGAGACACAGCTAGAGCTTGTAAAATACAAAAGTGAATGTTAGTGGCAAACCAGTGAACTGAAATGGACTGCTTGCTGGTAGGTTCTGAGAAAGGATAACAAGAGCTGGAGGAGCTTTCAACACCATAAGAACAACAATGCGAATGAACCAGAGCTTTCTGGTATGAGACCAATATTCAAAGATGGAAAATGGAAAGACCTATGGCTCCAACTGGATATGTAGTAGAGGATGGCCTTGTTGGACACCAATGGAAGGAGAAGCCCTTTGTCCTCCCTTGGTTTGACGCGCATTTAAAGGAAATGTGAAAGAAACAGTAGAGGGTGGTATAGAAGAAGAGGAGAGGGACCTGTTAGGGATCTTAAGGGAGGAAATTCTTGAAGGAAACAATATTTAAATGTAAATATAAAAATATCAATTTTAAAAAAGAAATAAAATTTGTAAAGAAATAAAAAATATAAGAAATAAAAGAAAAGAAACCTACCAGATAAGTACAGCTATTGACTCAGAAATCTAATGAGTCATTATCAGGGAATGGTAATCATAGAAATAATAGTTGAAAGACTGAGATGGTGATGTCTCAACTAGAAGCACTTTTCTCTCCCAAATATCAGGGTCAGACACAAACTACACTATAGATATCCAAAGCATGGAGGGGTTTACTCAGAGCTAGGGATACGATACTTGTTATTCCTATCTTTTTTACATCCTTTTTCTTCTTGTCAAAAAGAATATAGGACATGCACTCTCAGGAAAACAACTGTGCCCTTTCCATCACTTGGCTTTTGGAATTTGAAGTTGAATGATATAAAGTCTCGACATAAAGGAAGCATATAAGAAGGGGGAAGTCCAGTTGCTTGAGAGGTCCAGCCCTGATTCCCATATGGAAGGCTCAGATCAGTGCTATCTGTTCAGCGATACCACTCAACCCTACCAAGGACTCACTGAGCTTTGTCCAGGGCCACATATTTCTTCCATTTTTAATACCAAGACAGAAGGCCAGCTTCCTTATCCCCATCTCTGATCTCTTCATCCTCTTTGTTCTCCCTCCCAAATGCCTGTTTACTCTGAATTAGATGCCATTTAGTAAACCTTAGAGGTACTGAAGGAACATTTGAGAGTCAGTTGCAGTCACGACAACACTTGTGACATTACAGAAGAAGATTAATTCCGGGAAGGCATGAGATTTTTTCAGAGAGGGCCTAATGATGATGTAACTGAGAACTGTCATGGCCTACATCTAAACAGCTTTCCTTACATTGGCAACGTTCGAGAGTGCCTTTTCCATGTATGTCTCCTATGATTCAGGGGAATCTTTATGTACTCCATCTCTCTAAAGCTAGAGACTTCTTTTTCCTTCATTACTAATTCTTGCTCTGAATTGAGAAAGTTAGTCAGGCACATTTATTCTGGATAATAATTCTATTACCAAGTCCAATCCTGTGACATACACTTCAATTTCCTAGGTTTTCTCTGTTTCCCAGAGGCCAGTATTTTCCCTACAGACCTTTAATTGATTGAATACTGTATTTCATTTTCGCACTGTACTTTCCTTTATAGGAGAATATCCTGAATGTGTACTTAAAAATTCTGTTTTGCAATTCCATTTTTGGAAATGAATTTGCAACAAAGCATGCCTAGCTATAGAGTGAATATAACAGTGTACGTATTGTATACCTAATTCAAATGATAAACTCCTAAATCCTTATTTTACCCAAAATTTATGAGACATCAGTAAAGCGAAGGACATCATGGACTTTAGAATGCAGATCTATAGTGCCATTAGGTATCAGTTCTATAATAGTTACATTCCTGTGATCCCAGGACAGACTTAAGGGTTTTCGAGGTTTTACCATGATTCTTTCTTCAGACCAAACACAAGAATCAGGAGGATGGGCAGGAAGAGGAATGGCTTGATGTCCAGAGAATCCTCAACTTCAATAAGTTCATAATAACAGGGGGGGGTCTAATTGGCAGTGGTCTTTGCTGAGTCTACATTTTTACCTAGTTGCACAGTATCCATCATAAAATTCCACCTAACCACATAGTTGTATGAGGCACCAAATATATACATATATAGATATAGATAAAGATATAGATAAAGATATAGATGTAGGTAGATAGAGATAGATGGATAGATAGATAGATAGATAGATAGACAGACAAACAGACAGACAGACAGATAGATAGATCTGCCACAAAGCTACATGACGCTTAGAAGTGGATGCTGCCAGGAAAAGGATATAGATCTTTCCTGAGAGACCCAGGTAGATCATGCCAATTACAGAAGTGAAGGTTATTGGAAATCAGAGGAATGTAAACGATTACCAGGACTGAATGGGTTTTCAAGCCCATAAGAACAACAATACCAATAACCCATAGCTTTCTGGTACTAAATCAATATTCAAAGACTGTACATGTACAGAACTATGGCTCCTACTGCACTTGTAGCCTGGCTGCACATCAATGGGAGGAGAAGCTCTTAGGTCTCCCAAAGCTGTCCCCCAGTGTAGGGGAATGTCAGGGGGTGCTGGGAAAGGGAGTGGTTGGTGAGGTGGAACACGTTTATAGAAGAACTGGTGGGGAAGGGATAGGACCTTATGACTGCAAACAATGGAAATATATGAATAATATTTGAAATTACAAAATATCCTATTTTTATAAAAGGAAAAAAAAGTTTAACAAACTGAACAGTCAAAGTGAGGAATCTTGATCCCACTTGAGAGGGAGAAGAAATGAACCATAGGAGGGAAGAGGAAGGGACCTGGTGAGAAAGGAATCAGTAAGGAAAACAGGGGAACATGGTCAGGTATTGGTGGGGAGTAGGACTGAAGCCCTGAGTGTCAGCAGAATGAATGGAAACAGTCAACCTCAGGAGCTAAAAGGTTGGAGGTGTTGGGTGGCTCTAGAATATTCGAGAGACCTGAGAGGTAAGAGACTATCAGGACTCAGTGAAATGTCCAAGAGTGGGTAGACTGAACTTGTAGAGACTACCTCCATGAGGAAGAGAGAGCATCAAGGAGGAACATGGGTTGACATCTACAAATCAAAAACTCTGGACCCATATTTGTTGTGTCTGAAAGAACTTAAGGGACAAAACCAGAGAAGAGCCTGAGTAAAAGGGAATTCAGTGACCCGCCATATCTGGGAACCAGATTAGGTAGTGGACTCCAAGGCCTTACACTATTACCCATGCTTTGTCATGTTCCCAAAACGGACCTGACATGACTGCCTTCTGAAAGACCCAACAAGCAGGTGAAAGAGTCAGATGCAGACAATTATACTCAGTCAATGAATAGAAGCTGCTAAGCCCTGTGGTCAAACTAGGAAAAAGCTGGAGGACGCTGAATAGGGGAGCAACTCTGTAGGAGGACCAGCAGTGTTAACTAATGTGGACCACAGTGCTTTTTTCAGACACTGAGCCATCAATGCAGCATCATGCACCAGCTAATATGAGGCCTCTAAAACTGGAGTGCTGGTTCTGGACAAAACAAGAGAAGATGCACTTAACCATCAAGAGACTTGAGATCCCAGGGAGTGGAGAGGTCTGGTAGACTGGGGGTGGAGTGGGAGACAGCTTCATGTGACAGGAAGCATAGGAAGAACACTTCTGGAAGAGAAAGCAGAGCTTGTAGAAGACCTCATGGATGGATGTGTCATGCAATTGTAAACAAAAGGTAAAAGACCTGAACATTCGTATTGAGGAAAGTTGTTGAAGAATATTTATAAGATTCTGAGGACTACATTAGCGTTTATTTACAAATCCATTGTAGTACTAGAAAGAATGGCATCAAGTTGTAATTAGGAAAGAAAAGGAAAAAATTTAAAACTTGGTACTTGTTTTCAATATGGATGTTGTTGATTGACATGCTGAAGGTTATTGATGATTAATGTGATGAATGACTCATATATACTAACAATATTCCTTGACCCTATAGTGAAATTACACAGAGTGAGAACACTTACAATAACCTGTGACAAAATCTGTTCAGGTATGGCTATATTCCTTAATATTTCTTTTTGAAAACATTCATTTAATTAAATAAAATTCAATATTCAACCAAAGATAACCCTTTTCATTTCTGACATATCCAATCTCTATACAGACAGGAGTATAGTGGATGAAACTTCGTACAGCATTTGCCTCCTCCAGGTATTATTAATTTAAAATACTAAGCAAAGCAATGTATCATATTTGTGGGCATTCGTTACTAAGGCCCAATTATCTCCTCAGAAGGAAATAAATTAAAAGCAATGTAAGAGACACAGCCAGAATACAGCAAATACAGAGGAGAATGCCAGCAGCAAACCACTGAACTGAGAATTGGACCCCCGTTGAAGGAATCAGAGAAAGAACTGGAATAGCTTGAAGGGGCTCGAGACCCCACATGTACAACAATGCCAAGCAACCAGAGCCCAGGACCAAGGCCACTACCCAAAGACTATACATGGACTGACCCTGGACCTGACCCTCATAGGTAGCAGCCGAATATCGTAGGTAAGAGCACCAGGGAAGTGGAAGCCCTGGGTCCTATGCAAGACTGAACCCCAATGAACCAGACTGTTGGGGGAGGGCGGCAATGGGGAGGGTGGGGAGGGGAACACCCATAGGAAGGGGAGGGGGAAGGATGTTTGTCCGAAACCGGAAAGGGAATAACACTTAAATGTATATAAGAAATATCAAGTTAATAAAAAAAAGAAAAAAAACAATGTAAGATAACTTTCTTTCCTTTAAATATTAAAAATCTTAAATATTGAGCTGGCTTATCATTTTCACAGTATAGGACACCATATGTAATTACTTCATTTTTACATATCAATATCAGTCACTATACCTTTCTGATTTTGATACATACCAAGCTTAACAAAGAGACTGTACACTTTTCAGCAATCCTTACAGTACTCCCATGGTACACTATATGTGGGCCATATTACAATCATTTAAATTAATATTTTAAGTAAATGATAATGGCATGCAAATGTAGATTTTGATATTTCATACAATAAAAAAATCAAAGATCCAATAAATAAATTGATACAGAATTTACTTTTACAGGAAGACAGTAGGTTAGTAATACCTTATAATATCCACCGTAATTCATATAGAGTCAGTGCTGGAATTTGTGTAGCAACGTTTGTAAAAAGAAAAAGTAACTTTTCTGTATCTTTTTAACAGCAATTGGACATAGTCAATAAGGAAGTGTCAGATAAATTTAGAAACAATTCATAAACTTTTTAAAATTATTCTGAAAGATATTTCTAAACATCTGAGTTCAGTTCTCAGGCTCCAGATAACTAGCTAATAGAGTGCTGAGCACTTGTATTCCATGTGCATATACAATATTTATCTCCATAGGAAATAAATATTTTAAAATCTCAAAAGCAATATTTACTTAAGAGTAAGATTATTAACATGTAAGATTACACTTTTTTCCCATTTATATTAAATTGGGTATTTACTATTTAAATTTCAAATTTTATTCCCTTTCTGGGGTTCCAGTCCATCAGCCTGAACCTCTCCCTATCCCCTTCTATAATCTGGTTGTCCCCTCCACATCCATTCCCTTCCTTAAAGCACCCCTCCGTACTTCCCCCTACATGAAGCGTCCAACCTTAGTAGGACCAAAGGCTTCACAATGGTGACCCAACAAGGCTATTACCTGCTACATATGCAGTTGGAGCCCAGGGTCAGATCTTGTATAGACTTTGGGTTGTGGTTTAGTACCTGGAAATCTGGTTGACTTGCAGTTTTTTCTTTTGAGGTAGCAAGTTCCTTCAGCTTCTTCAGTCCTTCCTTTAATTCCTCCAAAGGGGGTCCTATGCTTAGTTCAGTGATTTGCTGCTGGCAATTGTCTCTGTGTTTCACATGCTCTGGCTGTGTCTCTCAGGAGGGATCTATATACATTTCCTGCCAGCTTGCACTTCTTAGCTTCATCAATCTTATCAAGTTTTGGTATATATACATGTGTGTGTGTGTGTGTGTGTGTGTGTGTGTGTCTGTGTGTGTGTGTTTGTGTGTGTGCCACATGTCCAGCAGGCTCTGAATGGCCATTCCTTCTGTCTACTAAAAGCAATGCCTCCGTACACCTATTATGGATATTTTAGTTACCCTTTTAAAGAAGGAGTGAATCATCTGTATTGTGGTACTCCTTCTTGAGTTTCATGTGGTCTGTGCTTTGTATGTTAGGTAATTTGAGAATTTGGGCTAATATCTACCTATCAATGAGTGCATACTTTTTGTGTTTTTCTGTGATTGGCAAACATCATTCAGGATGATATTTTCAAGGTCCATCCATTTGACTATGAATTTCATGCACTCATTGTTTTTGATAGCTGAGTAGTAGTACTTTGTGTAAATATATGTCATTTTCTGTATCTATTCCCCTGGTGAAGGGCATCTGGGTTCTTTCCAGCTTGAATATTATGAATAAGGCTGATATGAAAATAGTGTAACAGGAGTGTTTTTGGGTATATGACCAGGGGAGGTATAGCTGGGTCCTCAGGCAGTGCAATGTCCAATTTTTGAGGAGACTCAGGACAGATTTTCAGAGAGGTTGTACCAGTTTGCAATCCCAACAACAATGGAAGAATGTTCCTCTTTCTCCACATGCCCTCCAGCATCTGCTGAGATTTTAATCTTGTCCATTCTGACTGATGTGAGGTGGAATCACAGGGTTGTTTTGATTTGCATTTACCTGATGACTAAGTATGTTGTACATAACAGAAAGCATTTTAAGAAATGATGATACCCTAACTGTTGGGTATCCAGATATAGATGAGTGCAAATTGATCCATTTCTATCTTTTCTTTTTTTTTTTTTTGGTTTTTTTTCGAGCTGGGGACTGAACTCAGGGCTTTGTGCTTTCCTAGGCAAGCACCTACCACTGAGCTAAATCCCCAGCCCCTTCTATCTCTTTCTTAAAAGTTCAAGTCCAAGTGCATCAAGGTAATCTATATAAAAAACATATATGCAGAAACCAAAAGAAGGGAAAGTGTCAGAAAGTGCCTAAAATACATTTGCACAGGAGAAAATTTTCAGAACAAAATACCAACGGTTCAGGCTCTAAGATCACCAGTCAATATATGAAATCACATCAATCTGGAAACTTTTAGCTAAAAGTGCATCACAATAGGACAAAACAGAACGATCATATTGAAAAAGACTTTAACCAACTTTTATCTGGTAGAGGCAATAATAAAAAATATAGAAATAATTCAGAAAGGTAAACTCCACAAACCAAGTAACCCAACTTTAAACTGGCTTGAGAGCCAGACCAAGAATTTTGAACTCAGGTATCTCAATAGCTGAGAAAACATATCAAGAAATGTTCAACATCCTTAGTTATCAGAAAAATGCCAATTGAAATAAACTTGAGAGTCTACATTACACAAATCAGTGTGACTAAGACAAAAAACTAATGCAGTAGCAGAGGAGGCAGGATGTTGAGAAAGTGGAACAGTCCCCCACTGCTGGTGATTTGATTTAGCCTGTAGCCACGGATATCAATGGAGGTTCAGAGAATATTGTAAATAGCATTGCTCAGTCCCACCTTTACCACTCACCTAACGCAAAATACCAAACTAATTCATATACAACAGTGACATGTGGTTGAAATATAAATGGCAATTTTACTTATATTAATAAAATGCTGGAAACAAAACGATATACCAACAAATGAGGAATAAATACAGAAAGTATATTTAAACAAAGAAGTCACTACTCAGGTATTAAAAATGAGGAAACCAAGAACTTTGTAGGCAAAGGGATGAACCTGGAAATTAGTGAAATAACAGAGATAGAAAAGGACATAGCATGGGATGTACTTAGTGAGAAGTGGATGTTAGCCCCAAATGTCAGATACCCAATACACAAATCATTTATCACATGGAGAGAAAAATGTTAGAATGCCAAAATGTGAATTCTTGCAACCCACTTAGAAATGAGAACAAAATGATAATGGAAGACAGACAGATGGAGGGACCTTGCTAGAAGTAGAGATGGATGGACAAAATGGGGGAAGTATAACAATATAAAGAGAAAAGAGAGAAATTCGCAGAAGCAGTACATGTGCCAAGAACCATACATCGATTTTCCCAGACAAAAGCTAAAGCATGTCAAAATAGAGAAGTGAATAAAGTGGCAAACCAGGTGGAATAGAAAATGGACCTTGTTGGTAGATTTTGAGAAAGGATTACAAGAGCAGAAGAAGCTTTCAAACTGATAAGAAAAACAATGCCAACGAACCAGAGTTTCCTTGTAATATATGAATATTCAAAGTTTGTACATGGATAGACTTATGACTACAAGTGAATATGTAGTAGAGAATGGCCTTGTTGGGCACCAATGGAAGGAGAAGACCTTTGTTTTCATCTCTAGGTTTAACTCCCAGTTTTTGGGAATGTCAAGGGGCAGTAAGAGGAATTATAGAATAATGGGAGGGGGACCAGTTAGGGACCTAACCGACAGGAAACTGGGAAAGAAAATAACATTTGAAATGTAAATATAGAAATATCCAATTAAAAAAGTAAATAAATTTTGTTAAAATAAAAAGAGAATGAAGAAATAAAAAAAAGAGAACTTCCAGCTAATCACATCTATGGACCCAGAAATCTAAAGAATCACTGTCAAGAATGGTAGTCAGAGTAATTAGTCGAAGATTGAAATGATGAAGTCTCAACTAGAAGCAATTTCTCCCAGATATCAGTGTTGGACACAAACTGGACTGTAGGTATCTCAAAGCATGGAGGAGTTACTTGAGTTGGACACACAACTTGTCTTTTCTTCTTTCCATAGGTTTTTCTTCGAGAAAAAATATTGAACTATAAACTCAGAAAACAAAAATGCAATTAAGATGAAAATCTGTCTTTGAATAAAAAAGTAATGATATAAACTTGATTTCTCCAGGAACCATAACAAGCGGGTAGTCCAGATGCTTCTGAGAGGTTCCAATCTCTTATTCTATATGTGGAAGGCTTCAGATCTAGGCTATCTTCAGTGATTCACTGAACCCCACAAAGACCACTGAGCTTTCCCATGGGCCACATATTTCTTCCTTTTTTAATACAAAGACAGAAGGCCAGGTTCCTTCTCCCCATCTCTGAGATGATGGTTGAGTTGTGTGTGATAGTGTAGTGTGTCATGGTGTGGGTGGTTCTACTTTTATTTGACTGAAAAATGTTCTCTCTAGTAATATTGAGTATAGACATTTGATCATGGTCGGTACTTTATTTCCATCCTGTGTTAGGTTAGAGAAAGTGAACTGGGAATCTGATAGGATAACAATCAAAGCCACAGAGGCTGCCACCACATGCAAAATATATAGTTCTGAAATGAAATTTGTCCTCTTAACAGAATGCTGGCTGATACTTGCCTGAATATTTAAACCAGATGACTTTCCTCAGCTACAGAGCTTTTGAACTGATTTCTCTGCAAAGTTGATTTGAATTGGAGAGTATGCATCTATGACCCTACTGTCCCATGGTGGCAGTGGTTCTAATAACTTGGGAGGTTGCTTCCTTATCCTGAGAAGAAAGTGAAAGTCTTTGTGTTCATGAGATTAAAACCCCCTGGATATTTAAATGCTATTGGATGAATGGCATGGTGGCAAATACTAATCTAGATATTCTTTGCAGAGGTTCCTTTGTGGTGACTCTTTGTGCTGAAGCAATTCAAGCCTGTCCTGCTGCAACAGCTTGCTTCAGCTGCATCTTGGGATGGCTCCCATCTGAGTAGCATTTCCCAGAAGTGGTAGCTAGCTCCTCAGTGTAGTCTTCAGAGGGGATGTTATCACCCTACGATCATATAATTAGTGTATTAACCATAATAGCAGCAAAATTACAGTTAATATACAACATCTCAAATAATTTGTTGGGAGTATCAACATTATTAGGAAGTGAGTTACAGATTCACACAATTAGGAATGTTGTGATCTATTGGTGGTATAAAGGATAACCTTTCCATTTCACTGTGAAATTACTTAGGGTAGGGTAAGAATTTTCCATCTCCCCCACTATAATTTGTTTAGTAGTTAGGATTTATGGTTTACTTTACAAAGCTGAAGTTGTAGTGTCTACACCTCTACTGATTTGTGTTGACTTTGCTTGCTTTTAGTGTCTAATCTCTACCTGAATTCATAGAAGCAAGGCTCTGTTTCAGATTCCTAGAGAAGCAGATGTTATGTGTTTAGTTTGCCATATTCTGAGTGTTGCTTATTCATTTTATATCAGTTCACAAGCAGGAACATAGCAAATTCCAGACAGTCTGATATAAGAAAAGCTGAGTGTTCTACATACTGTTCCATATGCAAACATGGGAAGACAGACTTCTGCAGAGCTAGAATGAGGTTCTCAAGCCCAATGCTCAAAATGATACACTTTCTCTAACAAGATCACACCTCCTTTTTTCATTTTAATAATTATGTTTACGTTTCAAATGGTATCCTACTTCCCACTACCTACCTTTTTTTTTATTAACTTGAGTATTTCTATTTACATTTTGATTATTATTCTTCCCAATTTCGGGCTGACATCCCCTTAATCCCTCCCTCTCCATTCTATATGGTGTTCCTCACCATCCTTTTCAACCATTGCTTGCCTCCCATCAACAATCACTGGCTCACTGGGTTCAAATCTTGGCAGAACCAAGGGCTTCCTTTCCACTGGTGCTCTTAATCTGGGCTATTCATTGCTACCTATGAGGTTGGAGCCCAGGTCAGTCCACGTATAGTCTTTGGGTAGTGGCTTAGTCCCTGGAAGCTCTGGTTGCTTGTTGTTCATATGGGGTCTCGAGCTCCTTCAAGCTCTTCCAGTCCTTTCTCTGATTCATTCAATGGGGGTCTCATTCCCAGTTCAGGGTTTAAGGAAGGCATTCACCTATGTATTTGCTGTATTCTGGCTGTGTATCTCAGGAGAGGTCTACATCTGGTACCTGTCAGCCTGCACTTCTTTGCTTCATCTATCTTGTCTAATTGGGTGGCTGTATATGTATGCGCCATACATGGGGCAGGCTCTAAATGGGTCTTCCTTCTGCCTCTGTTTTAATCTTTGCCTCCCTATACTCTGCCAAAGGTATTCTTGTTCCCCTTTTAAAGAAAGAGTGAAGCATTCACATTTTGAACATTCGTATTGGGTTTCATGTGTTCTTTGCATCTGGGGTAATTCTGAATTTGGGCTAATAGCCACTTATCAATGAGTGCATACCATGTGTGTTTTTTCTGTGATTGGTTACTCACCTGGATGATATTTTCCTGTTTCCCATTTCTTATGAATTTCATAAAGTCATTGTTTTTGATAGCTGAGTAATATTCCATTGTGTAGATGTAAAAAATACATTTTCTGCATCCATTCCTCTGGTAGAAGGGTTCTTTCCAGCTTCTGGCTATTATAAATAAGGCTGCTATGAACATAGTGGAGCATGTATCTTTGTAATATGTTGGGGCATCATTTGGGTATATGCCCAAGAAAGGTATAGTTGTCCTCACATAGTTCAATATCCAATCTTCTGAGGAACCCCAGACTGATTTCCAGAATGGTTGTACCAGTCTGTATCCCACCAACAATGGAAAGAGTGTTCTTTCTTTCCATATTCTCGCCAGCATTTGTTGTCACCTGAGTTTTAATCTAGTCATTCTCACTGGTATGAGGTGAAATCAGGGTTGTTTTGATTTGCATTTCCTTATGAGTAAAGATGTTGAACATTTCTTTAGGTACTTTCAGCCATTTGGCATTCTTCAGTTGTGAAGTCTTAGTTTAGTTCTGAAACCCAAATTTTAATAGGGTTATTAGTCTCCATGCGGTTCAACTTCTATGTGCTTTGTATATTTTGGATATAAGTTTCATCTGTTGAAAGATTGTACATGAAGGGTGTTATTTCCAATTTCTTTTTCAGCTTGTTTCTCTTTTGTGTAGAGGAAGGCTACTGATTTATTTGAGTTAACTTTATACCCAGCCACTTTGCTAAAGTTGTTTACCAGCTTTAGTAGTTCTTTGGTGGAACTTTTGGGATCACTTAAATATACTATCATAACATCTGCAAATAGTGACATTGTGACTTCTTCTTTTCCAATCTGTGTCTGCTTGATCTCTTTTGTTGTCTGATTGCTCTGGCTAGAACTTCAAGAACTATATTGAATAAGTAGAGAGAGAGGGTCACATTGTCTAGTCCCTGATTTTAATGGGATTGCTTCAAGTTTCTCTCCATTTAGTTTAATGTTAGTGAGTGGTTTCCTGTATATGGCTTTTATTATGTATAGGTATGCACCTTGAATTCCTATTCTTTCCAGGACTTTTATAATGAAGGGATGTTGAATTTTATCAAATGCTTTCTCAGCATCTAATGAAATGATCATGTGGTTTTGTTCTTTCAGCTTGTTTATATAATGGATCACGTTGATGGTTTCTGTATATTAAACTATCCCTGCATGCCTGGGATGAAGCCTACTTGATCATGGTTGATGATTGTTTTGATGTGCTCTTGGATTCGGGTTGCCAGAATTTTATTGAGTATTTTGCATCGATATTCATATGGGAAATTGGTCTGAAGTTCTCTTTCTTTGTTGGGTCTTTGTATTGTAGGTATAAGAGTAGTTGTGGCTTCAAAAAGGAATTTGGTAGTGCTTCATGTGTTTCACATTTGAGGAATAGTTTGGATAGTATTGGTATGAGGTCTTCTATTAACGTCTGATAGAATTCTGAACTAAACCCCTCTGGACCTGGGCGCTCTTTTTTTGGGAGACCTTTAATGACTGCTTCTATTTGATTAGGAGGTATGGGGTTGTATATATAGTTTATCTGTTCCTGATTTAACTTCGGTACCTGGTATCTGTCTATGAAATTGTCCATTTCCTGGAGATTTTCAAGTTTTGTTGAATATAGGCTTTTATAGTAAGATCTGATGATTTTTTGAATTTCCTCTGAATCTGTAGTTATGTCTCCCTTTTCATTTCTGATTTTGTTAATTTGGACACACTCTCTGTGTCCTCTCATTAGTCTGACTAAGCATTTATCTATCGTATTGATTTTCTCAAAGGACCAACTTTTGGTTCTGTTGATTCTTTTTATGGTCCTTTTTGTTTCTACTTGGTTGATTTCTGCCCTGAGATTGATTATTTCCTGCCTTCTACTCCTCCTGGGTGTATTTGCTTCTTTTTGTTCTGGAGCTTTAAGGTGTGCTGTCAAGCTGGTGATATATGCTCTCTCCTGCTTCTTTCTGCAGGCACTCAGAGCTGTGAGATTTCCTCTTAGCACAGCTTTCATTGTGTTACATAAGTTTGCGTACATTGTACCTACATTTTCATCTAATTCTAAGAAGTCTTTAATTTCTTTCTTTATTTCTTCTTTGACCTGGTTATCATTGAGTAGAGCATTGTGCAACTTCCATGGATATGTGGGCGTTCTTCCCTCATTGTTATTGAAGACCAGCTTTAGCCCATGGGGGTCTGATAGGATGCATGGGATTATTTCTATCTTTCTGTATCTGTTGAGGCATGTTTTATGACTAATTATATGGTCAACTTTGGAGAAAGTACCATGAGGTGCTGAGAAGAAGTTACATCTTTTTGCTTTAGGAGAGAATGTTCTATAAATATCTGTTAAGTCCATTTTTTTTTTCATGACTTCTCTTAGTCTGTCTATGTCTCTGTTTCATTTCTGTTTTCATTGATGAGAGTGGGGTGTTGAAATCTCCAACTATTATTGTGTGAGGTGCAATGTGTGTTTTGAACTTTAGTAAGGTTTTTTCTATATCTGTAGGTGCCCTTGTATATGGAGCATAGGTATTTAGGATTGAGAGTTCATCTTGGTGGATTTTTCTTATGATGAATATCAAGTATCCTTCCTTATCTTTTTTGATGACTTTTGGTTGAAAATCAATTTTATTCAATATTAGAATGGCTATTCCAGCTTTTTTCTTCCCACCATTTGCTTGGAAAATTGTTTTCTAGCCTTTCACTCTGAGGTAGTGTCTGTCTTTGTCTCTGAGGTGTGTTTCCTGAAGGCAGCTGAATGCGGGGTCCTCATTGTTTATCCAATTTGTTAAAATCTATGTCTTTTTTGGGGGAGTTGAGACTGTTGATGTTGAGAGATTTTATGGAATAGTGATTATTGCTTCCTGTTATATTCATATTTGGATGTGAGATTATGTTTGTGTGCTTTTCTTCTCTTTGTTGTGTTGCCAAGACGATTATTTTCTTACTTTTTCTAGGGTGTAGCTTGACTGCTTATGTTGAGCTTTACCATTTATTATCCTTTGTAGTACTGGATTTGTAGAAAGATATTGTGTAAATTTAGTTTCGTCATGGGATATCTTGGTTTCTCCATCTATGTAAATTGAGAATTTTGCAGGATACATTAACCTGAAATGGCATTGCTTTTCCCTTAGGGTCTGTATCACATCTGTCTACAATCTTCTGGCTCTCATAGTCTCTGGTGAGAAGTCTGGTGTGTCTGATAGGTCTGCCTTTATATCTTACTTGACTTTTTTTCCTTACTGCTTTTAATATTCTTTCTTTATTTTGTGCTTTTGGTGTTTTGACTATTATATGACGGGAGGTGTTTCTTTTCTGGTCCAATCTATTTGGAGTTCTGTAGGCTTTGTGTATCTGTATGCCTATGGGTATCTCTTTTTTTAGGTTAGGGAAGTTTTCTTCTATGATTTTGTTGAAGATATTTACTGGTTCTTTGAGCTTGGAGTCTTCATTCTCTTCTATACCTATTATCCTTAGGTTTGATCTTCTCATTGAGTCCTGGGTTTCCTGTATGCTTTGGACCAATAGTTTTTCCCATTTTCCATAATCTTTGACAGTTGAGTCAATGATTTCTATGGAATCTTCTGCTCCTGATATTCTCTCTTCTATCTCTTGTATTCTATTGGTGATGCTTGTATCTATGGCCTTGTCTCTTATTTTGTTATTCTCTATCCAGGGTGGTTTCCCTGTGTTCTTTCTTTCTTGCTTCTATTTCCAATTTTAATTCCTTCAAATATATGATTGTGTTTTCCTGGAATTCTTTCAGGGATTTTTGTGATTCCTCTCTATAGGGTTTTACTTGTTTATTTTTGTTTTCCTGTGTTTCTCTAAGGGAGTTCTTCACGTCTTTCTTGTAGTCCTCCAGCATCATGATCAAATATGATTTTAAAACTAGATCTTGCTTTTCTGGTTTGTTTGGATATTCAGTGTTTGCTTTGGTGGGAGAATTAGGCTCTGATGATGCCATTTAGTTTTGGTTTCTGTTGCTTGGGTTCTTGTGCTTTCCTCTTACTCTCAGGTTGTCTCTGGTGTTATGTTCTTCTGCTATTTCTGACAGCGGCTAGACCATCCTATAGGCCTAGCTGTCAGGAATAGTGTAGACCTGTTTTCCTGTTTTCCTTCAGCCAGTTGGGGGAACAGGGTGTTCTGCTTTCGGGCATGTTGTCTTTCCTGTCTAGTGGTCTTCAGCACTTCCTGTGGGTCTGTGTCCTGTGTCCTAAGGAGTTAGCAGGAAAATTTGTTTGTTTTGTAGTTCTGATATTTCAATTATTCTTCCATCTAAGCTAATGTACACAGGATGGTATGATTTACAACTGACAAGAGAACTGAGTCCTTGGAAGAATTGATCATTTTCACATTTCTGAAGGTTTGTTTGACTGGGTAAAGATCAGGCAATTTTATTAATTTATTTATTTTGTAGTCAGGAAGTAGAATAGGAATCAAAAGGTTAGAAGGGTATATGTTCACTTAAAATTTTTCATCAATAATTCAGTTGGTAGACCTAATTTTAATGAGATCTTAACTCAGGAACTTTTCAATCAAAGTTTGCCCTGTGTGAGCTGTTGAGACATCTCAGTGCGTAAAGTACTTGTTGGTAAGGCACATAGAAGGACCTTGCTTCCAATGTGCACAACTCAAGTCAAAAGCCAGGTTCATACATACATGACAAATACCAGAGAAGGAGAGATAAATATATTTTGGTCGCCAAGTTTGCTTATATACATTCAAGCCAGCAAAAGACTTAATCTCAGAAACCTTTGTGGACAATAGCTACTACAAAAAAAGAACAGAGATTGACAGAGCCTCCATTTTTAAACAAACAAATACAAAAACACACCCACAGAAACAAACAGACACAAAACACATACACACAAGTTTCCCAATCATCATAAACTTTAGTTATTCTGTCCATGAGCAGAGAGATTATAGTGATTAAGTATAATTCCCAGCAATTGTAAGTGAATACCATTTAATTGCATATTTAAGAAATACATATTTGACAATATCTTAGGATTTAAATACATTACACTATCCTTTATTTTTAAACGTATTGAAAGTTATGAAGGCAGTTCCAGCCTAGTATCAGACTTTTGTCCAACAGAACAGAGATTGCTGTTTCAAACTTTCCTTTATTACCACTGTTTCCTAATGTCACACAAGAAACTTTTCATACAATAAATAACCTAATTCACCATGTATCTGTTTGCATCCTGGGGAAAGTTATGAAAGTCCATGAGAAAAATGAGCATGACTCTTGATGTCCCAGCTCCTGTAGCTTTCTGTGGCTTGCATCTATTCCACTTCTTGATACTTGCTTCAAAATTGCCATCCTGCCTTCTTATCTAAGCTCTGTTGGTGATCATTGACAACTTGAGTAAGTCAAAAAATGACTAATGTGTTAGTGAAGCATGCATTTGAATGTGTCTCTGATGGGTTTTACAGAGACGATCGACACAAAATTCACTCTGAATTGCAATCCCACCATACGTCTTAGGCTAGATTCCTGCACTAAAAGGCACAGAGAATAAGCTAAAGGCTAGAATTTCCCTATTTATATTTGCAGCTCCAACCACATGGAAACTGTGCCATTCACATACTACCAGCCAATCCACTTCTATCATCTAGCCCTCTCATGGCTATACTCAACCCTCTTTACATAGAAAGCTTCTATGAAGGGTTCTGTTACAGAATGGAGAACATGACCAGTGCCCTCTGTTTCATCCTGTCTTTTCAATCTCTTTCCACCAGATACTGTCATAGCCTTTTCAGTCCAATACATCTCCAGGGAAACAAACTTAAGGTTTTACCTCTATTCTACTTTGACTTGTCTCTGTAAGAACCCCTCTTACAAATCATCCCAGGTAGAATAGTGAACAAAAAGAAAGAGAAGAAAAGATAATAGATGGCCTTGGCAAGGGATAATTGAATTTCTCCTTGAAACAAAATCTTCTTTCCAAGATACTGCCAGTAATCTAGTTTATGTGTCCATATGGCACCCAAAACCTAATCACCTATCATTAGAGTACATTTGCTGACACTATTTTATTGCAGTTAAATTTGTAATTCACTCCTTTTGAAAACAGATCCAAAAGGGAAGGGGGATTCCAGCTCCACTCATTATCTCTTCTCGCCCACTCAGCACCTGTGGACATCTCCCATACTCAAATCACCTGTGGACATCTTGTTTTCTAAAGACAGGTGCAGCTGTCTCTTTTACCTTTCTCCAGGGGATAGTTTAGTTAGAGTGACATTACCACACCAATCCATCAATTACTGGCTTTCTGGATTTAAGGACTTAGGGAAAATTGTTTGTTGATAATGGCCTCTTGTCCCTGAGTCCACAAAAAGCAACTGAGAAGCTGTAGTGGACTTAGGCCAAACCCTTAGGCCAAAAAGACATCTTTGCTGACTGATGGGTGCTTGAGTTTAATGCTCACACCTTTCTAGCCCATTAGATATTTTACTTTAGCTTGGTTCTCTCATCTGCATCAAAATAGCAAAGAGGAATTGAATTCCTTGTACTGTATGCACACTGTTCTTGATGAGGGTTTTTCTGTCAGACCAGAAAACAGCAGTTCATCAAATTTGGTTTCAATACTGCAAAGCAAGCATTGACTTGAAAATTCAAGGAACACCTACCTATCATTTTGGTGTACTGTTTTTAATTACATAATACATGCAGGTCATGCATCTTCCATCTCCATTTGAGTAAATTATTGATGTGACGAATGTAGGCTGTTCTATTCCCTGGGTAACAACAAACCATGGCCTGGTATTGCCCCACTCTGAATGACACTGGATGAACATAATAGATAGCCAACTCCAAATAACACCCCTTGTCATGTCAATGAAGAAAAGAAAAGCAGATTCAATGCAGACTAAGCCCTCCTTGAAAAGAAAGCATGTTCTCCTCAGCTTCTCAATCTTGACTCAGGACACCAGTCAACATGATAGACCAAGAGGATAATATCCACAGTGTTGCAGAGTACCCTTGTGCTCTAGGGATATACAAGTCTTCTGCTACTTAGATGCTGTAATTTTTCTTTCACAGGACAAAGCATCAGCTTCATCTCAAGCAGAGGATTGCTCTGCCATTGGGTTGCTACTCTCACCCAGGGACTCTGTGGCTCCCAGGTTTGCCTCCCATCTGGTCAGAGTATGGATCACTGAGACCAAGAGACCTGCTAAGCAGAGCATCCTAGGATCTGGCCTATGCCAAGCAACAGCTATCCTTGCCTCATACTCAATCCCCAGAATTCATCAGGAAACTGTTCTCTCCCCTCTACAGGTGACCTCACAGGCTTCTGAAGCTCAAGGAGACCCACAGGGTGGGGTGCAACACCTGCATCCCAAGTTCAGCTGGGTACCTGAGTCTGTTCTGTACTCTGCACACCAGATGGTGCTTCCAGGCATGCTGCTGCTGTTCCTTCCAGCAATGCGCGCACAGCCAGTGGGGTTCCCATGTTACGGTGCACAGCCATTTTCCCACTGCCAGTGGCCTCTCTAGAACTCCTGCATGCCTGACCTGCCACTGTCACTGGCCTTTGCTTGTATGACTTGCCTAGAGCTGCTCAGGAGCAGCAAGGTGCTTGAGAGAGGACAACAGCAGAAAGCATTGAACTTGGGGTCCCATTACACTGATTCTTTATGGCAGGCAGGGCAAGGACCCATGGGGAGCCACAGATTCCGAACACCTAAGTAAGCAAGTAACCTTTATCCCTGATCAACTGTTTTGGTGTCCATGCTTAAGGAAACATTCCCTTACATATCCATGCCATTGTTTTCTTAATGTCCCTTGGCACCAAATTTTCATTAATTGAAAAATATCCTACACTGTTCCAAAATCATGGATGGTCACAGCTCTGCCAGATGTTGTCTTGATTCTAGTAAAAAGAAGCTGCTCAATTAATTTGAAACACTGAAGTAAGTGTGATGTGGACAGCAGCCTTCCCTCAAAGCACCAAACACTCATGATAGTCTGTTTTAAATCACATGTTTCTTTCTGGAGAGAACAGATCATTTTATTGATGTTGAGATCCACAGAATATCATTTTACTTTTTTTATCATAGAGGAAGACCAGTTGTTATTACCAGATAACTTGTTCATTATCTCATGTCAATATAGGCAGTGTTAAAAATTGTCTCAGTGCAGATGAGTGTACATTAATTCAAAAGAATTCTTGCCATACACATCACTTGCTCACTAGAGTAATACCCAGATATTTTATTTTATTTCTGACTATTGTGAAGGGTGTCCTTTCCCTTATTTCTTTCTCAGCCCATTTATCTTTTGAGTAGAGGAAGGCTACCGATTTTTTTATTTAATTGTACATCAGGCTACGTAATTCTCTGGTGGAACTTTTCGAGTCACATAAATATACTACCATGTAGTCTGCATCACTGATGTTTTGATTTCTTTCCCTTTCCAAATTGTAGTCTCTTGACATCCTCTTCATGTTGTCCAGTTTATTGTGGCAAAGAACTTAGAGTACTGTATTGTATAAGTGGGGGAGAGCATGGGCAGCCTTGTCTAGTCACTGATTTTAGGAGGATAGCTTTAAATTTCTCTAGATTTAGTTTGATGTAGACTACTGGTTTGTTGTATATTGCTTTACTATGTTTAGATATGGGTCTTGAATTCCTGATCTTACCAAGACTTTTAAAATTAAGGGGTATATAATTTTGTTACATGCTTTTCCAAGATCTAATGAGATGATTACGTGTTTCTGAATTTGTTTTACAAAGTGTTTATATTGATGAATTTACATGTTGAACTATCCTGCATCCTGTGATGAAGCTTCATTTGATCAAGTGATGGATGGGATCATTTTAATGTGTTCTTTAATTTGGTTTATAGAAATTTTATTAAGTATTTTTTGCTTTGATATTCATAAGATAATTGTTTTAAAATTCTTTTTCTTTGTTGGGAATGCTTGTTTGGTTTAGGTATAAGCATAACTGTGGCTTTATAGGAGAAATTGGGTGGTTTTCCTTCCGTTTCGAATTTGTGGATTAGTTTGGACAGTACTGGCACTAGTTCTGATATGAAGGTCTGAATTAGAATTCTGCTCTCAACCCATCTGGTCCTGAGCTTTTTTTTGTTGATCAACTTTTAATAATTGCTTCTATTTCTTTAGGCCTTTGAGACTGTTTAGATTGTTTATCTGGTTCTGATTTAATTTTGGTACCTGGTAACTGTCTAGAAAATTATGAATTTCTGCCAGATTTTCAAGATTTGTTGAATAAAGGTTTTTGTAGTAGAATCAGATGATTCCTTCAATTTCCTCAGATTCTGTTATGTCTTCCTTTCCATTTAATTTTGTTAATTTGCTACCCTTCTGTGTCCCTCGGTTAGTTCATTAAAATGTTTATCTATCAGGTTGATTTTCCTCAAAGAACAGTTTCCTTAGGTTATTGATTCATTTTATATGTTCTTTTGTTAATACTTAATTGATTTTAGCTATGAGTTTGATTATTTCCTGCCATCTACTCCTCTTTAATGAATATGTTTCTTTTGGCTCTAGAAATTTCTGGTATGCTGTCAAGCTGCTAGTGTATGCTCTCTCCAGTTTCTTTAAGAGACACTTAGTGCTATGAGTAACACTTAGCTACTTAGCTAAGCTCTTAGCCCTGCTTTCTTTGTGTCCCATAAGTTTGCATATGTTGTGCCTTGATTATCATTAAATTCTAAAACGTCTTTAATTTATTTTTTCTTCCTAACCAAGTTATTATTGAGTAGAGCATTTTCAGTTTCCATGTTTATTTGGGCTTTCTGTCATTTTGTTTAGTAAATGGTGATTTGATAGGATGCATGGATTTTACTTCAATCTTCTGGTGTCTTTTGAGAACTCAAACTCATGAGAATGTATGGGTTTGGGTCTGTGTGATAAATGGTTTCAATTGTCTTAGTTACTTTTCTCAGCTCATGGATAGTTACTCTAATCTGTCTTCCTGAGCTAATTCACAATTAAGTATGATTGATTAAAAAGAGGCCCTCATGGCATCAAGATCCCTGTCTCTATGAGCAGGGAATTATGGACTCAAATAACCTTTGTTGCTTCTAGAATCATTACCTATTTCATTAATCTGGTCAACCATAGCAGGAATCACTAATTGAACACTAATAGGAATGTCATTTACAACCAGTCCTGGAGTGTTATTTTTACTCAAACCTCTGGGAATCTTTACTGGAAATCTCAGAAATAACCCAACTCAATCTTCTGATTGGTGGCAGAATGTTCAGCTAGACATCACAGTTTTTTACATACTGATATTCTAACTGGGCCTTAACAGAGATGACAATTGTTGTTTTCAGTTTATTCAATAATTCTGATGCTGAGGCACTCAGATATGATCAATAAATGAGACCCCATGTCCAGGCAATGTTAGGTGGTGTAGGGGTAATAAGGTAGATTCTCTATTGCTAAGACTGCAATTTTATGAAACAGTCAATTGTCTTCAAGATTCTAAAGCAACCAACGCCACTATGGTTCTTTATTTAACAGAAATTTTTTCCTTCGTCTGCTTCTTTAGGAAATGTTGCTTTTAAGTCACCCATATCTTTAAGAAAACACTTCATGAGTCTTTCTTACATCTTTTTCACCAGTTCCACTTTTAGGAAAAACATTCATTCACATGTTATCGTCGGCAAAACACTGTTAAAGACAACGGATTACCAAAGAACCCTGAATTTCCACATCAGAAAGTAGTACTAATGGAGTCCTAAGAATACCTCTGCCTTACTTATATGTTAATCCTTTCCTCACAATGAACAGCAAAGCAGTATATGGCAGCAAATACAGATGCCCTCAGAGAGGCAAAGTACAAGGAGAATTAACTTCATATTTTCTATCCCAATTCTACCATATTGGACTGCAGGCTTATCTGTGACCTCTTTGAAAGTGGATCAAGCTTCCACTGCTGGATCCTGTGAACTGAACTGCTGATTTCCTGACAATGCACAGAAAATTTTCTCTAAACAACAAGTTCTAAACTGTTTCACTTCCCTTATCATTTTATTCTTGCATACCTCTGACCAGTGGAAAAGAATTTAAGAAACACTATTAAAGAAGCTTTTGAAAATTTAAAGAATAATTTCCCTATGGAAAAACAAGAGTATTAGTTTTTCTCTTGGTTTAGGTTATCCAGTTCCAGGTTCATGGTCACCCCAGAAAATATTATGTATGGGTTACATTCATGGGAGCGAGGTTCAACCAAGTCATATTATTTGTTAGTAAATTCCAAAGGTTTGTTTCACAATTACACCAACATATTTTCATCATGATAGGCTCAAGGGTTTTTGGTGGTCTTGGTGTTCAATTTCTGCTTTGGAAGAGAGCAGATCATTTTCTAGTGTGATGAACATCTGTCAATTTGGGGTGGAAGCTCTAGGAAAGCATTAGCTTCACAAGTCAGTGTTAAATGAATAATTGAGCTCTATCTCTATCAATGAGTCCTTTGTGTCAGTTTATGGAGAAAAACCATTGGCTTGCAAAGGGTTGCAAAAACCCAGAAACCCAATATAATCGTGGAAACTGAATAACATTTTACTCAATGATAGCATGGTGATGGAAGCAATAAAGAAAAAAATAAATACTAGTAAAAATTAGTGAAAATTAAGGAATATAATACCCAAATTTCAGGGATACCAGGAAAGCAGTGCAAAGAGGAAAAGTTACCTTCATAAAGAAATTGGGGATATCTTTCACTAGCAAATTAACAGCACTTCAGGAACTTCTAGAACAAAAAAGAAGCCAGCACACACTAGAGGAGGAGAGGCGAAGAAATAGGCCAACTCAGATCTGAAATCAACCAAAAGAACCAAAGAGAGCTAAACAAAGAATCAACAAAACCAAGAACAGGTTCTGTGAGAAAATCTACAAGAAAAAAATTAACTAATAGGCAGAGAGAATGTACACAAATTTTTAGGAATGAGAAATAAAAAGTGAGACATATCAACAGAAACTGAGGAAGTACAAAAAAATCATCACAATCTATTACAAAAATATGTATAGTAAACAAAACTGGAAATTCTAGAAGAAATGGTTGATATTCTAGACAGATACCAGGTTAACAAGTTAAACAGGATCAGATAAACTATCTATAACTAAGTTTTTTTTTTTCGAGCTGGGGACCCCAACCCAGGGCCTTATGCCCAGGTGCTAATTCACCACTGAGCTAAATCCCCAGCCCCCCAGAGATAAACTATCTAAATAGTCCCATACATTTTAAAAAGTAGAAAACATAAAGTCTTAAACCAAAAAATGGGATATGGTGGATTACTTCTAGAATTTTATGAGACCTTCAAAGGAGATCTAATACCATTATTCTCAAAAAGAAGGAATCCAACATAATTCATTCTCTATAGCCACACTTATATTGGTAACTAAGACACACAAAGACCTAACAATGAAAGAAATCTTTTGACTAATTTTGCTTATTAATGTCAATAGAAGAATACTCAGTAAAATGCTTGCAAAACAATCCCAAATCAAATATATCATTTACCATCATCATGTAGAATAAATCTCCAGGATTCATATATGTTTCAATATGCAGAAATCCATCATTACAATACATTATATAAACAAACTCAACAAATAATCACTTGATTATCTCATTTGATGCTGAAAAGGACTTTGGCAAACTACAACATATCTTTATGAGAGAAGACTTGAAATACAAACCACATACATAAATATACCAGAACCAATAGTCAGCAATCCAACAGCCAACATGAAATTTAAAGGAGAGAAACATGCAACAATCCCACTAACCTCAGGGAGAAGACAAGATGTCACCAATGTTTTCCTATTTACTCAATATAGGAAGTTCGAGGTAGAGCAATTAAAAAAAGGAGAACAAATTCAAACAAGTCAGACAGGAAGATGGTAAGCTATCACAGCTGATATGATACTACTCATAACCAACCCAAATAATTCGGCCAGAGAACACCTATACCTGAAAATCCACTTCATAGAAGTGGTTATATATTCAAGTGTCCTTTCCTTCACAAATGATAAATGGTCAGAGAAAGAAATTTTAAAGAACAAATACACTTCACAGTACTTAAAAGTAATATGTAATATCTGGGCATAACTCTAAGAAACATGTGAAAGGCATTATGATAAGAAATTCAAGTCTCTCAAGAAAGAAATCAAAGAAGACCTTAGAAGATGGGATCATGTCCCATGCTCATGGATCAGTAGGATGAGACTAGGAACAGAATTTCATCTTAACAAGAGCAATCTATAGATTAAGTTAAATCCCTATCAAAATTCCCACTCAATTCTTCACAGAAGGAAACAAGAATAGAAAAAACTATTCTCGGGGCTGGAGAGATGGCTCAGCGGTTAAAAACACTGACTGCTCTTCCTGTGGTCCTGAGTTCAAATCCCAGCAACCACATGGTGGCTCATAACCATCTGTAATGAGATCTGTTGCCCTCTTCTGGTGTGTCTGGAAACAGCTACAGTGCACTTACATATAATAAATAAATCTTAAAAAAAAATTAAAAAAAAAAGAAAAACCTATTCTCAACAAGATAAAAACTTCTGAAGGACTCACCATTCCTGACCTCAAATATACCACAGAAAAATTGTAAAAGAAACTGCATTGTCTTGACACCACGGACAGGTAGATGGGAGTGAAATAGAATTGAAGACGACAAACAAAACCCGACTCCTATGATTACATGATCTTTACAAAGAAGGAAAATGATTCAACAGAAAAAAAGAAAGCATTTAACAAAATGATGTTCTATGGTCTGCATCAAGAATGCAATTTGATCTGAGCAGCCAACTCAGTCACCAGGTTCTCCACTGCAGGAGATAAGATTAAAAACAAAAAAGGTAATTAGAAGGAGCAACTTTGGGCCCACGACCAGAGGTAAGACCAAATTTTATGCTCCAAGTGACCTGCCTGGTGTAGTCAGGACACACAGAGAGAAAATTCTTCTGGTTTTGGATACTTCCGGTTTTTAGCTGGAGCACAAACCTCACTGATCCCAGCCCACAGCTTCCTGTTCCCAAACTCCGTGAGAGAGAGATCACCACCTGTACAGGTGGGCACTCCTGAGACTGCAGAGAGGGAGAGACTGCCAATACTGCCCACACCTGCTCAAATACCTGGCCGAAGAGGAAAGTTTATTTGGCCTCTGGGAGCAGGAAGATAGGGGCACTCAAGTGGCAGGTCCCCTGTGGTCCAGACACTGCCTGGATTTGAAGGGTCCCAATCAACAACTCCCTGCACCCAAATCCGGTAGAAGGAAGAGTATAACTGTCAGAGGGGCAGACATGCCTGGAAAGCCAGAAGAGACTACACTCTGCCCACAATTCTGATGCCAGAGGAAAACACCTCATACCATCTGGGAAACTTGTGCATAGGGTCCCTGGGAAAAGGCAGTTCAGGACCTTCTGGTTGAGGCCCTCAAGGAGAACTCAAAAGTAGCTCTGTAGGAGCAACTTCAACCCCGGGACCAGAGGTAAGATCAACTTTTCTGCTTCAAGAGATCTGCCTGATGAACTAATGACAAATGCCCACCAGAGCAGCAGAAGTCCAGAAGACAGGAAAGACTACACGCTTGAAAGCAGAACATTCTATTCCCATAACTGGACAAAAGAAAACAGGAAAACAGGTCTACAATATTCCTGACAGACAGGCCATGTAGGATGGTCTAGCCACTGTCAGAAATATCGGAACAAAGGAACAGCAGAGACAACCTGATGGCAAGAGGCAAATGTAGGAACCTAAGCAACAGAAATCAAGACTAAGTGGCATCATCGGAGCCCAATTCTCGCACCAAATCAAACATGGAATATCCAAACACAAGTAAAGCAAGATCTGGACTTTGAATCACATTTGATAATGATGCTGGAGGACTTCAAGAAAGACATAAAGAACTCCCTTAGAGAAAAGCAGAAAAACTTAAATAAAAAAGTAAAAGCCTAGAGAGCAGAATCACAAAAATCCCTGAAATATTTCCAGGAAATAACTATCAAACATGTAAAGGAATTAAAAATGGAAATAGAAGCAATAAAGAAAGCACAAAGGGAGACAACCATGGATATAGAAAACCAAAGGAAAAGAAAAGGAGCCATAGATACAAACATCACCAACAGAATACAAGAGATAGAAGAGAGAATCTAACGAGCAGAAGATTCCATAGAAACCATCAACACAATTGTCAAAGATAATGTAAAATTCCTGGTCCCAAGCATACAGGAAATCCACGACACAATGAGGAGATCAAACCTAAGGATAACGCGTGTAGAAGAGACTGAAGACTACCAGCTCAAAGGATCAGTAAATATCTTCAACAAAATCATAGACAAAAACTTCCATAAATCTAAAAGAAATAGATGCCACAAAAACACAAGAAGCCTAAGAACTCCAAATTTACTGACCAGAAAAGAAACCTCCTGTCATATAATAGTAAAAAACACCAAATTCACAAGTCTATGAAAAATTATTAAAAACAGTAACGGTAAAAGAATTACACTAGACTTCTCACCAGAGACTATGAAAGCCAGATGATCCTGGACAGATGTAGACCCTAAGAGAACACAAATGCCAACACAGGTTACTCTATCCAGCAAAACTCACAATTAACATAGATGGAGAAACCAAGATTTTCCATCACAAAACCAAATTTACATAATATCTTTCTACAAATCCAGCAAAGTATAATAAATGGTAAATCCCAATACAAGGAGGCTAGCTACACTGTAGAAAAGGCAAGAAACTAATCATTTGGCAACACAACAGAGAAGAAGAGCACACAAACATAATATCACTTACAAATATGAATATAACAGGAAGCAACAATCACTATTCCTTAATATATCTCAACATCAATGGACTCAATTCCCCAATAAAAAGACATAGATTAACAAACTGGATATGCAAAGAGGGACCATGCTTGGGCTGCCTCATAGGAAATACACCAGAGAAAAGACAGACACTTCAGAATGAAAGGCTGGAAAACAACTTTCAAGCAAATGGTCGAAGAAGTGTTGAGAAGCCATTCTAATATTAAATAAAATAGATTTTCAATCAAAAACAAAAAGATGAGGAAGCACTTGATATTCATTAAAGGAAAAATCCACCAAGATGAACTATCAATCCTAAATATCAGTGCTCCAAATACAAGGGCACCTACATACATAAAAAAAACCTTACTAATGCTGAAAACACACATTGCACCTCACACAACAATATAAGGAGATTTCAACACCCCACTCTCATCGGTGGACATATCATGGAAAGATAAATTAAACAGAGACAGGAAAGATTAAGAGAATGCGGAAAAATGGACTCATATATATTTATAGTAGAATATTCTATCCTAAATAAAAGGATAATTTTTTCTCAGAACTATGGTACTTTTTGACAAATGGACACCATATATTATTTCAAAAATAGGCCCAATAGATACAGTAGAAAAATAGAAATAATCATAAGCCTTTATCATAGAACCACGAGCTAAAGCTGGTTTCAAAAAAATATGCTAGAACAATACAGATACAATACGGAAATTGGACAATGCTTCCACTAATGAGCAACCTGTCAAGAAAAATATGGAAGAAATTAGTGACTTCAATTTATAATTAAATGGAGGCACAGTATAACCCAAACTTATGGGACAAAAATGTAAGCTGTGCTAAGAGGAAAACCTCATATTTGAGTGTCTGCAGAAAGAAAAGGAGAAGCATATGTTGCAGTTTGAAAGCCCACCAAAAGCTATAGAACAAAAAAAGTGGTACACAACTAGAGGAATAGAAGGTGGAAATAATCAAAAGCTGAGCTGAAATCATCCAAGAAAACAAAAAGGACTGACAAAATTAAATAGAACCAAAAGTTGAGTTTTAAAATGAAAAAGATAGATAAACCCTTAGCCAGAATAACCAGAGGACGCAGAGAGTAAGTCCATATTAACAAAATCAGAAACGAAAAGGGAGACAAAACTACAGAATCAGATACTAGTACAAAAGCCTATATACAACAAAACTTGAAAATCGGCAAGAAATGGACAATTTCCTAGACAGATACCAGGTACCAAAGTTAAATCAGAAACAGATAAACCATATAAACAATCCCATAATTCCTAAAGAAAACAAGAAGTCACAGAAAGGTCTCCTCCAACCAAAAAAGAGCCTAGGAACTAGACGGGTTTAGTGCAGAATTCTATCAGGACCTTCAGAAGACCTCATCCCAAGACTTTCCAAACTATTCCAAATTGAAACAGATGAAAGCATTTAAATTCGCTACAATTAGTCTTCCGTACATAAACCAGTAGCCAAAGCAAAGGAAATCACCACTCTTTATGAATAACAGTGAGAAATACTCAATAAATTTTCAGAACCTAATCTAAGAGCACATAAAATAATCATCATCGCGATCAAGTAGGCTTCATCCAGGGATGAAGGGATTGTTTAATATATGGAAAACCATCAAGTAATCCACTATACAAACAAACTGAAAAATAAATACTAAATGATCATTTCATTTGCTGCTGAGAAAGCATTTGACAAAATTCAGCACCCCTTCATGATAAAAGTACTGGAAAGAATAGGAATTCAAGGCCCATACCTAAACATAGTAAAAGCCATATGCAGCAAACCAGTTGCTAACATTAAACTAAATGGAAAGAAACCAAGCAATCCCACTAAAATCAGGGACTAAACAAGGCTGCCCACTCTCTCACTACTTATTCAATATAGTTCTTGAAGTTCTAGCCAGAGCAGTCAGAAAACAAAAGGAGATCAAAGGGATACATATTGGAAAAGAAGAAGTCAAAGTATTACTATTTACAGATGATAGGATAGTATATTTAAGTGATCCCAAAAGTTCCACCAAAGAACTACTAAACCTGATAAAGACCTACAGCAAAGTGGCTGGGTATAAAATTTACTCAAGGGCTGGGGATTTAGCTCAGCGTTAGAGCGCTTACCTAGGAAGCGCAAGGCCCTGGGTTCGGTCCCCAGCTCCGAAAAAAAGAACAAAAAAAAAATTTACTCAAAATCTCAGTAACCTTCCTCTACACAGAAGAGAAACAAGCCGAGAAGAAATTTGGGAAATGACACTCTTCATAATAATCCCAAATAATATAAAATTGCTCACTGTGACTTTAAACAAGCAAGGGAAATATCTGTATGAAAAGAACTTCAAGCCTCAGAAGAAAGGAGTGAAGTAGATCTCGGAAGATGAAAAGGTCTTCAATGCTCATGGATTGGCAGGATTAATACAGTAGTATGTGCCATTTTACCAAAGCCGATCTACAGATTCAATGCAATCCCCATGAAAATACCAATCCAAATCTTCAGAGAGTTAGAACAATTTACAAAATCACTTGGAATAACAAATGACCCAGGATAGCAAAAACTACCCTCAACAATAAAAGGAATTCTGGGGGAATCACTATCTCTAAACTGAAACAGCATTACAGAGCAATAGTGATTAAAAACTGTATGATATTGGTACAGAGACAGACAGATAGACCAATGGAATAGAATTGAAGACCCAGAAATGAGCCCACACACAAATGGTAACTTGTTTTTTTGACAAAGGGGCCTAAACCATTAAATGGAAAAAAGATAGCTTTTTCAGAAAATGGTGTTGGTTCAACTGAAGGAATCAGCATGTAGAAAGATTGCAGGGTTGATCATACTTTCACCTTTAAAGTTAAATTCAAATGGATCAAGAGCCTCCATATCCAAACATACATAAACTAATAAGAGAAGAAAGAAAAAAATTGGGAGGAGTCTCGAACACTTTTATGGGCACTGGAGAAAATTTCCTGAACAAAGCACCAATAGCTTATGCTCTAAGATCAAGAATCAACAAGCGGATCATGAGCTACAAGCTTCTGTAAGACAAGGGCACTGTAGTTTGAGATAAAACTGCAACCAACAAATTGGGAAAAGATCTTTGCAATCCTACAACAGATAAGAGGCCTTATATCCAAAATATACAAAAGAATCAGAAGTTAGACTGCAGGGGAAAAAAATAACCCTATTAAAAAATGGGGGTTCAGAGCTAAAACAAAAGAATTTGCAGCTGAGAATGCTGAATGGCTGAGAAACACCCTAAAAATGTTCAACATCTTTAGTCATAAAGGAAATGCAAAACAAATCAACCCTGAGATTTCATACCAGTGAGAATGGCTAAGATCGAAAACTCAGGTGACAAGATGTGCAGAAAGAGGAACACTCCTCTGTTGTTATTGGGAATGTATACTGGTACAATCATTCTGTAAGTCAGTGTGAAGGTTCCTCAAAAAATTGGACATTGAACTACCTGAGGCCTCAGCTATACTTCTCTTGGGCATATACTGGAAAGGTCCCCTAACATAAACAAAGACACATGCTCCACTATGTTCATAGCAGCCTTATTTATAATAACCAGGAGATGGAAAGACCCAGAAGCCCTTCAACATAGGAATGGATACTGAAAATGTGGTACATGTACACAATGGAATATTAATTAGCTATCAAAAACAATGACTTTATGAAATTCATAGGCAAATGGATGGAACTAGAAAATATCATCCTGTGTGTGGTAACCCAATCATGGAAAAACACACATGGCATGTGCACATTGATAAGTGGATATTAACCCAAATGCTCGAATTACACTACATACACAGAACACATGAAACCCAAGAAGGATGACCAAAATGCAAATGATTCTCTCCTTCTTTAAAAGAGCAGCAAGAATACTCTTGGAATGGATTAAGGAGGTAAAGTTTAGAACAGAGTCAGAAGGAACACCCATTCAGAGCCTGCCCCACATGTAGCCCATACATATACAGCCACCAAACTAGATTAGATGGATGAAGCAAAGAAGTGCATGCTTACAGGATCCAGATGTAGATCTCTCCTGAGAGAGACAGCCAGAATACAGCACATACATAGGGGAAAGATATCATTAAACCACTGAACTGAGAGCAGAACCCCCATTGAAGGAATTAGAGGAGGGACTGAAAGAGCTTGAAGAGGCTTTAGGACCAATATCAATAACAATGCCAGCCAACCAAGCTTCCTGGGACTAAGCCACTACCCAGAGGCTATACATGGACTGACCCGGGGCTCCAACCTCTGGACAGCAATGAATAGCCTAGTAAGAGCACCATTTGAAGGGGAAGCCCTTGGACCTACCAAGATTGAACCCCCAGATTGTTGTGGGGAGAGGGGTAATGGGAGGAGGATGAGTAGGGGAACAGTCATAGAGAAGGAGTGGGGGAGTTTTTAGGGGGATGTTGACCCAGAAACCAGGAAGGAGGAATAATCAAAATGTAAATAAGAAATACCCATGTTAATAAAGACAAAAAATACATAACAAAACATAATGCCAAAAGAAAAAAATATAAATTTAGACAAAATTTAACATGACTACATCCAGTTCTGAGGCTGAAGCAGATTTATTACTTTCCAATGTTATTTTATACCACTTTAATTGTAGAATAACAAAATCAGTTGTGAGTCAATGCAGGAGCAAGACAATAAATAAAATGTGATTAACACATTCCTAGGGCCTATTCATAACGACCAACGTAAAAGGACTGCCACACATGCTTTAGTTGAACCTGCTCTGAGATTTGCATTAACTCAAAATGGAATGTTCTTAATCAGGACCTATTTTACTAGTCCTGGCCCAAAGTCAGATTTTCCATGTTGAGCTGACTTCTTCTTTTTGTCCTGGCCAAATTCCACTGGTTCTAGAAGTGATTGCCCCAAGTCTCTATTCTGCATTTCTCTTCATGAAGAAATGAAGAAAACTCTCAATTGATTCTTTCTTCTAGAAACTCAAGTACAATTGGAAAAAGAACCTCCATATAAAACCATATATGCAGAAGTTAATAGAAGAGAAAGTTAGAAAGAACTTGCAACACAGACAGCAAGATAATGAATAGCAATAAGCATCAATGGGGGTGTGGAACTTGCATAGCAACTGGAAAGTTCCAGAAGCAATGGATGTGAAGGCTCCCAGAAATCTACAGTGATGATATTTACTGAAATATCATTGTTTAAGAAAGTAGAACCTGAAGAGACTGTTGTCTATGGCTAGACCTGGCCCAGTAAGTGATGGAACATAACATAATCTTAAAATTTTACTTGAATTGTCCCATTGTGAGAGAGAGAATGCAAAGACAAAATAGAAGCAGTGGCTGAAGAAAAGGCCATCCAGTGACCACCCCACTATGAGAACCATTTCACCATTTTATCCTCAGACACCAAATCCTGGCAGTTATTCCAGATGCCAAGATATGCTTGCAGACAAGAGTGTCATATCGATAGCCCTGTGAGGCTCTGCCACTGCTGGCCTAAGACAGATTCTGAGGAACAGAATTAAAAATTAAGTGTAACATTTAAGAAAGGCACTGAATAAAGACACCGGTTTCAGGATTTGTGTGTGTGTGTGTGTGTGTGTGTGTGTGTGTGTGTATGTGTGTGTGCCTGCAAATATATAGGATGTACCCTAATGTAAGGAATAGAATGAAAAATAAAAACATCCTATATAAGAGAACACTGTACAGGGTGTTTGTGTGAATCCGATAATGATTTGCCCAGAGGAAGAAATGTATATGATCTAAATAGGATTGGCGAAAAGTAGCTTAATAACCCAGATCTGGCCACTGCAAAAAACTCACTCCTGGAGTCTGACTCATTTTCCTAGAATCATTTTCCCAGATGCCTGTTGTTGATCGAGAGAAATCCACATAGCAGAATGAATGCCAGCAATCGGAAAGACACTTTGGTCACAGAATTTACCAGAAATGCCAACAGGACTATGGGCCAGACCGGAGGTTAGTGAGGAATGAGTATTGTGTGAATGCAATCCTATGTTTGTCATTTCTGAGCAAATAAAAAGGCTACATCTATTCCCTTCCTTTGAGTAGACAGCTTCTTCTAGTGCCCTTAGTTCCCTGCACAACAGTTGGGAATTCTACACAATTAGTCATGTGATAATTCCTAAGACAGAACCTGAAAAATGAAACTGGAATCTGGCTTGCCATATACTGCTAATCGTGGTCTATTGCATTCTGGGGATTACAATTTGGATATTGTCCTAGTTGTGATTTAGATATCTCACTGATTGGGCAGTTTCTAGTGTCTCTTGAGTTTTGAATTAATGGAGTCTAATAGATGCCATGAAGCCAACCATGACCTAAATCTGGAGAAGAGTGTATGTCATTAGAACAGCAGTAGACCAAGTTTCTCAAGGCCCTTAAATAGAGACCAAGAGAAGTGGAGAGCTAGAGCCCACAACCAACGGCCAAACAGCACCATGAAGTCAAAACAGACCTAGAACCTGGCAAGAGCAGATCATTGGGCAAAAGTAGGTCAGAGGGTGGGTGTAGAAAACCCTTGCGTGAGGAGACAGTGGTTACAGACAAGACTAGTGAGGCAGGTGGATAAATTATTGAACAACTTCTTAAAAAGCCCACCAAAAAGTAATTTTATTGTGTATCTGAAAGCAAAGGCAGTAAAAGCTCTGTACCACACTGCAAGAATCTTGGTCTAAGGGATGAAATTAAAAGATGCATCAAGGGTTTTTAAAAGACAAAAAATAGACAGTAGAAACCTCTGACTCAGTGGAAAAAGGCTTGGCAGTATAAGAACCACATAGTTAAAAATTTAACTATTTGCAAAAACGTTAAAATTGATACCACACTAACACCACCACAGCAGAACCGATACTAAGAAAGAACATTTCAAAATGAAGTACTCAGTACACTTATGAAGACTGTAGTTGATTTAGACAAAGATAGATTTATGGGCAAAAGGATAGCTATGAATATTGCAAAGAAATGGAAGGACTCTAACGCTTTAAAAAATGCCCTGGAATCTTAGGAAATAAGAGTGGTTCCCTCAATAACAGTAATAACTTCCCTATTCCAAACACCAATAAGGGGAGGTGACAGACTGACTACAACGGTGCAATATATGAAGTTAGAGCTTACAACCCAGAGGAATTAAATGAGCTAAGGAAAGATTATGCCCAAAGCAGCATGAAGAATGCATCCTATATATCCTGTGGGAGAAGGGAGCAGACACAATATTATTTTCAGAAAAGGAAATTCATAAAATTAGGATCATGGTGGAAAATTCCACTGTCTTTGGAGCTATAGAGGACATATTATAAAGTTCCTGAAGAGATATGCACCCACGGCTTGATTGGATAACTGCAGCTTGGAGACATCAATTTGAGCCATCAGTTAAATGGAATACCTAGCAGGAAGCAATAAAATTATCAAGAATACTAGGAGTACCTTATTATATCTATAAACAGGTTCCTACCCCTCAAGCAGCACCAATGTTGACCCAGTTTTAAAAGCCCTGTTAAAAGGAGTGCCATAACATCTCAGGGTGACCCTAGCTCGGCAAATGAGTGGATGTCAGACCATGGCAGACACCATAGAAATTTGAAGAAAATACAGAGAGTTAAAATCAGAGAGTGTAATATCTCCACCCATTAAGGGTAGAAAGTGAAAGGAATAAGAAGTCTTAAAAATATTATGGGGTTGGGGATTCAACTCAGTGGTAGGGCACTTGCCTAGCAAGTGCAAGGCCCTGGGTTCAGTACCCAGCTCTGAAAAAAAAAAGTTACACCATTTGGAAAAGGAACACCCACCTCGAGATTACGCCAGGATCCAGCAGAGCATTTACCCCATAAGATGCCTGTTTGGAAAAGCTTCTAGAAGACATTTTTGGGGCAGAGGATACCAATGGTTGAGTATCCACAAATGTAAGATACAACAACCAAGGTCTGAATGCTTGAGCAAGACCATGGAACAGATTCCCAATCAACAGTATGAGAGGCAGTCACATATTCTAACCCTTCAGTTTTCAGGGATGCAAAATTTGAAACCCAGAATAACACTACAAATTGTGCTTCCCAATGGTGCCAGTAAGATTGTAAAATTGCTATTGGACACTGGTAGTGAAATCAATGTGTATACCCAAGATGAAGGACAAATTTTAAAAACAGGAAAAGTGATAGGTCATATAGAAGTAGAAGGATATAGAAGTAGAAGGAATTGGAGGAAAAATTAAAACTCCCATAACCAAATTAACATTACAAATTTATGATAAAATGTATGAATTAGACATTGCTTCATGCAGTTCCCCAAAAACTTTATTAAGAGTACGAACCATACAATTTATTTCAAATTTTTTTTATATTACAAAGAATGCAAAAGTCTTATTACATTAATTCCCCACAGATAAATTTTAAAAATACCACCCTCCTTCATACCAATGCAATATATAAAAAGGGGATGGAGGAAGTAAAAAGAGACCATAGAATCTTTACTGCACAAAAACATCATTGAACCAATATAGAGGTTCAAGTACAAAAGCCCATTGAACCAGTTAAGAAACCAAATGACAAATGGAGATTTACATTAGACTACAGAAATATGAATAAACAAACTGAACAAATGTAAGGACAATTACCAGATGTAGAACACCTATTCTAAGAATTAGACAAGAGGCAACCTAAATGGCTAGTCACTATAGATTTAACACACATATTCTTTGGAATTTCTTTACACTCTATTTCTAGGGAAATAACTACATTTCCATGGGAAGGAAAATAATACCAACTTACCAAGTTACCACAAGGATATAAGAACAACCCAGATGTTCAATATCTTGCCTCCCTCAGAAACAGGTACCTAGAGGATTATGGGGGCCATGTCAATATTCCCTTCCACTGATTAACTCCTGGTATACTGATGGCTCAGCTCCAAATAAAGGCAGCAGCTTTTAGGCCAGAATTGTGATAATAGAGAAGAAAAAAGGATATCAGCAAAGCATATGGAAATAAGAGCAGCTAGACAGTCCCTTGATGATGGAAAGGATATACACCTTTTCACAGACTCTTGGTGCATGTCCAGGGATATAGCAATTTGGTCAGGGAAATGCAGATTCACTGTTGGAAATGTAATGGTAAAGACCTATGTTCTAAAGATGCCTGAATGGAATTAACACAAACAGAAAAATACATTAAAATAAAAGTATATCTGGTAGATGCTTATCAAACTAGAGATGACCTACAAACCAAGTATAAAAATGAGGTACATAGAATAGAAAGATTGTCATTGAAACTCAAAGCCAAATATCAAACAGAACAGATAGGACTCACAAAACATAAGATCAAAGGACAGTATACTAAACAACTCCCTCATACACAAAAGGAAATTATGAAAGGAGAAATAGAGCACATACATTTATTGCTTAGACACACAGGCACCCGTGCAACATACCAGTGGTTCATGCAAAGGAACATCTCTATAACATGGAATATGATCAAAAATGCCACACAGAAATGTGAAGGAAGCTCAAGAACAAAAACCAGTTTTACACACAACTACCACAGGATATCAATACACAAACTACATTCCTGTTATATGCTCAAATTTATTTCATAAGACCATTGATGAATTCAAACAGCAATATGCCTGTACCATAATAGATATCTGCACAGGATTAGGCAGGGCCAAATTGGGATCAAAACCAGACCAAAAATTAGCTATTTTAACGTTGTGGTCATGGATATTAAACTACAGAATACCTTAACTAATCCAAAGTGATCAGGGAACACATTTTCAGGTATGATTGTGCATAGACTAGCAAAATACCTATACATCATGTGTGAATTTCAAGTAGCATACAACCCCATGGTAGCAGGCAGCATTGAAATATTCAGTGGACTAGTAAAGGTAAAATTAATGATGCATAAAACAGACCATTGACAGAGCATTAAGAATCACTATCTTTGAACTTAACAACAGACCTCGAATGAATAAGAAAAGACTGATAGAACCATCCAACAGGGAAATACAATGAAACCATATTCTTGTATCCACAGGTAAAAAGACAAAGTAAGAAATCATGGGCAAAGTAAGAAATCATAGCTCCCTGAATGGGAAACGACATGTGGACTACAGAGAGCAAGGGAGTAGAGATAACAAACCTGGAGGACTTAGTGCACGCTAATATGAAATGTGCATGTGTACGCGCGTGCGCGCGCTCATGTGTACGTGTGTGTGTGTGTGTGTGTGTGTGTGTGTGTGTGTGTGTGTGTGAGTTTGAGAGAGACATAAGATGTAAAAAGAATAGCATTATAACCGGGATTACCAGTACTCCTACTCATACTTCCATTCACACTCCTGTCATACTCCCAGGGTCACTACTGATAATCACTGGGAATATCAGTAACTCTGTTACACATGGTACACAATCCACCACCATTACTCCTAGACCACAATTTTCATGGCATCCGAATAGAACTGACATTTTAGACGCACTGGAGAGGATACCTACACTGTTGATGGATGATAGAACATGGGCAACATATCAGCTGAGAATTAATAACTTTTGGACCACATAAGCTTATTTCCTCAATTACCATTGGTACAAAGGCTGCAGACTCGGGAGACAACAATAGCATGGTATCACTCCAATAAGACATAGAGGTTAAACCCAAAGGATGGATATAATACAAATAGGTATGAAAGAAATCCAGTGAAATGTCACATTAATGGAGTATGATCCAAAATTTCCAGTGTTAGAGCTATATTTAACAACTATAGTTATAAACCTTCCAAGATTAGACACAATGTGCTTGATGTGAAGGGAATCTACCACTGTAGATGTAGAGATTGAAAATATATTTGATTGTGATCTGGGGATAAAGTCAATTTCCCCAAATATTATACACCAGTGCTTTAATGCACACTAGACTGGAAGGAGAAGCAGTTTCTATGTAGTATAATATTACTTCCCTTAAATAGGAAGTATCAGAATATGATTATGTTAGGATAATGTGGACTATGCTGGCTATAATGAAAACAAGGAAGTTAGTGGAGCAGTAACACCCACAGTGCCGACTGCACAAACAACAACTGTATATCCATGCACAGCGGAACCTAACATGAATCGGACCCAATGTGAGGAATTCACTGTACCATACCCACTTAAGAGCTGTATAACACCCCTACCAAAACCCTGGTAAAATAGTTGTCCTAAAGAGTTACATGACCACATATATCAAGAGTTACATGACCACATATAGCCAAAATGTTTGGAACTTGTGGCAATCTTTCCAAACCTACCTTGGTTTGGTGACTTAAGCTATTATCCTGCCATAAGATGTGCAACTCCAGTAGAAACCAACAATTGGCCCGATAGTTAGGAATGGATATCAGCTATGATCCAGGGGACTGAACATTACAGACAACCATTAATGTTGACTAGTATCCTATCACAACCATGGAAGCAGCATTACATGAAAAAACTTGCTCCACCATATGCACTGCACAAAAAAACAACACATGAATGCTTTTTAGTCTCTGAGGGATACTCTTGGATGGGAAAATGGAAAACAGAGAATGATATAAACAGAATGCTGTCGACCTGGGTGCAGAGGGTACATTAAAGAGAATGGGGGACAAGAGACGCATAGAAGGATGTCAAGACAAGAGTCTAATCAAGGCAACAATTTTATTTTTTCCCAAGGTTCAAGTCATACAATAAGAGGGGTAACAGAAAGGAGCTAGAAGTGGGAAACATTTACTCAGGCCAAAACACAGTATTTGGGTGGTCAGCTGACATCACTAGGATGTTATGTTGTTTTTTTCAGAAAGTTTACAGGTTTGCCATATCTATTAGTCAGCAGGATGTTGGGTTTTAGAAAGTTTGGTTGTCATTATCATTCAATTAGTAGGCTTGGATATTGGTTTTTTCAGAAGGTTACAGGACATCACATTAAGCATCTTGATGTCAGAATATTTCTCAGTAAGGTCAAACTTTATCCTCATTATTCATCCGAACAGCCAGATTTTTATTAGCCTTCTTCAGCTGACTGGGGAGTTTCCATGGACTCAGTCATACTTAATCCCAACCATAATATAAACATCAATAATGGAGGGTTTCAAGGGCTTTGCTTCAAAAAGAATGCCAGGCCTGGCCTAGAACTGCTTCAGCAGAAACTCTTATTCCTCAATCCTCAACACCAGACACAGAAAGACACACAGTATTCATGGATGGAAAAGACACAGGGGAAGTAGGAATCTATTTACATATGCACATGTACACATACCTCACTCAAAAGACAACACAGGCAGCATACTTACCACTGTTCAAACAAGACATAGGTCTATACAAACCTACCACACTTATTTCAATCTGGGACAAAGATAGGAACATTACAGGCATAATAGAGATAAAGGATACATGGGGTCATACAAAAAACTGATACCCATATTTTGGGAATTGCCATTGTTTAGAAAAACATATCCATGTTAGCAACAAATTTGAATTTAAGACAGAAAATATAACCTTAGAATCAGCAGGAATATATTTTACATTACAATCAAAAAATATGTCTATATAATGAGTATCATTACATTAATATATGTAATGCACAGTATACAACCTGTGATACAGCAGTAATGGCATATGAAAAAAATTTCCTGTACCCTTGGACATAACAAGGAATTTTATCACTGTCAATTTCCAGCAAGGAACATATCTGCAAGATTAAACTCCATGCCACAATATCTCCCTGGCTTAAGTGACTGGATAAATATACCTAGCTTTAATCACAAAGGGCTAAATAATTTTAGGTATGAATAGCCTTACCTGACAGCAACACAGATACCTGCAGTAGTATGTCCGTATGATTTAGAAAGCCTGACAGCCAAATACCACATCCAAGCACTGGGAAGGATGGTGTGTTGGTGGAAAGTATGTGGGATTACAGGAAATACTGCAAGGACACTATATCATCCAAGCCTATCATATTACTTTAGTTACACATTGCCACATCCTCAGTACAAGGATTGGCAAATGCCAAAAGGAACAGCACAAAAACACAAAGCAAATCCGTTGTTAATACCAGATGACTATGAAAGTTACATATACTTACCTATGTCTTACAAATAGACATCAGGACACTCAGAGAACAAAACTTGCTTAGTTGATGGAGAATTTCATATCACTATAAATTATACTGGAATCAGTAAAATTACTATAAGATTCATGACAGCACATTATCCACCAGGTTTATTTAAATCCACCACCTGTACCACCCACAGTTAAGGAAGCCCCTTTAATGGTACCGGATACAACTTTACCAGTAGAAATTATACTATCACATAGAATTCCGAAAATCCAGATTTCTACATCATTATGAACATTTAAAAAACCAAAATTATATTGTAGAGAAAGAGATATTATTAATTATCATATAGCAGCCCGAATAAATTTGGTAGAAAGCCCCTACAAGCACTTGCAGTAGGAGTATTTATGGCAGACACCATTTTAGGAGGTTTAATGGGGGAATCTGTAGAATAAACTGTCAAAGCACCTATCAAAGCAAGACTTTTAATATTAAGAATATTAATAAAACATCAGCTCAGACACTCCATGCACTACCAGGAAACCTGGACTCAATTCACACTACAGTAAACATCATGAATACAGAACTGCAAGCATTCAGAACTTGAAATCTCATAACACAAAACCATAATTTGATAATGTGCCAAAAGTATAAATGTAATCTTGTGGAGGTAGAAAGAGATTTAGACCGCCTATTCACCACAGGACTTGGGAGAAGAACACCATATTATCAAATAGCATTAGTTAATGAAAAATGATCATTTTTCTTAGAAGGCATATGTGAGATTCACTTAATAAAGGGAATTGTTATACCCAGGTTACCATACCAAGTTATACCTCAAAAACTAGGCAATGAGTTCATAATATCAGTCAACCACGTTTTATGGTCATCAGTCAATACCACAAATAGCTCAATATAAATACCTATTGAGGATACCATATACCTAGGAGTAAATACATATATCTACCCACACTTACAAGACATCAATATTCAACATTCATCTTTGCCATGTCCAGGTTAGCAACTATAACATAAGACATGTGGAAATATAATTTCATATTATGCACACCAACACCAAAGATAGCTACATGCAGATGGCTAAATGAATGCTATGTGAACACATCTGAAGCATAGTTCAATTTAACAGACAGGTGCTACCTAATCATGAATTGCTAACAGGTAATGCTGGGTAACACCATTATTATAACCACATTTACTTTAGAGGAAAAGCATGACTTTGATTCAGATGGATTACTTGATTTTGAATTTGAAATGGTACATTACAACAATTTCATATAAAACATGAACAAAATCCTAGAGATTAGAATGTAGAATTAAAGCAGCTGGAATCTCTAGATGCCAAAATTAGAAAGGACAGCATGTTTCTAGGCAACACGCCCATTGCAGTATACAATCTAGTTCCTAATTGGGAAGAAATACTGTAATCAATAAAATCGGAACAAACAATTAACCAAATGTAACCTGTAGGACACCATTGGAATATTAGCACATCTAGACTTTGTTTGCAACACAGTGTACTCGTGGGGGCATTGGGATAAAAAACCACTGTGGTTCCTTGTATTTCTTATTATTTTCTTTATTGTACTAAGATATCTTAGCATATTTTAGAAGCAATTATGGAATATACAAAGAAATCAAGAGGCAAGAGCTCCAGACAGAAATATGGTCTTGAAACCATGTCCAAAGTCATTAATTTTATTAAAAATGTATGCTTTGGAAACGCTTTATAATCTGAAATTTGATTTGATAGATTAATTATAATTAAGTTTTATAAATCAAGTGATTGGGTGCTTTGTATAAGACCATATTCTAAATGCTTTTTGAGATTTAATTTAGTAGATCATTTATATTGTTTTATCATTGCTGTTATAGTAACCCCATCTTATAGGCCTTGTGGAGCCTTCAGGAATACCCAAACCAATTGCAGTCATTTCCTCAAGGCTTCAGGAAATGGCATGTAAGGAATACAATGAAAAATAAAATGAAACATTTAAGAAAAGCCCTGTATGAGGGAAGGCGGTAACTGGGTGTGTGAGCCAGATAAAAATGTGCCACAAGTGAGTAATGTATACTTCCCAAATATAACTGGACAAAAGTACCTTAAAATATCAGGTCTGGTCACCACACAGTACTCATTCCTGAGTCCTACATAGATGACTTCAGTGTGAGAAACAACAATTTTTTCCGGAATCATTGAGTCCACGGACGCACAGGCAAATCCTGGATCAAAAGGAATCAATGCAGCAAGTTGAGTTCAAGCCAGCAGAAGTTACCTGACCACAGAACTATGGGCAGACTGGAGGTTATTGAGGAAAGAGTTTTGTGCGAATGTGTTTCTTTTTTGTCATTTGACGGGTAAATAAAGAACTACATCCTGTTGTCTTATTTCTGCGTTTCAGGTTTTCCTCAAGCTTCTTATGAACCACTGTTCACTGCATAGATGCAGATATTCATTGGCAATCATTGAACTAAGCCTAGGGACCAAAACTAAAGAGTAAGGGAGAGGCCTGAAGGAAGTGAAGGATTGGAAACCAATATGAAGAACAACAGTATCAATTAACTGGATCACTCAGAGCTCCTATGTATTAAACCACCAACTAAAGAGATTATAGGGTCACACTCATGGCACCTGCTATATAAAGTGTAGAGAATGTGTAGAAACAACTGAATCATCTGCTATCCTTGGGATGGGAGGCAATTGGCACTGTAGAAATATAATGCCACAGAGAAGGGGGATCCTAGATGAGTGAAGAAGAATTGGGTAGGTAGATGGAGTAGCACTTCTTAGAAACACAAAGAATCAGGATGGCATGGGGATTCAAGGTGGAGAGACCAATGATGGGGATAAAATTTGAAATGTAATCAAATAAAATGTCTAATATATAATACATGGTTAAGACATGTCTCCACAAGGAGTAGATATTCATCATCTGTAGCATAGGTTCATTTAAACTTAAATCCCATAATTGTTCTGACTTACTTATTATAGAAATTTCATATAGATAATACCAATCAATATTTTATCTTCTGTCTTGCACCTAAAAAAATCATTAGTTACTTTTACAAAATGTTAAAAAAAAATAGGGTTTCTACTCCATTAAGTTTCCATACACTGCCTCAAATGGTCCTCAATGTTAATTGTCACTCTCAATATTTTCTCCCTTGTCACCCTTTCCCCTGTCTCTTCTCATTTGACATTCCTGTTCCTGATACTGTCCCTCAGCAATCCAGAAGTAAATTGGTACTTCCCAAAATTAGAACAGTCTGTCCCACTTCCCCAGTCTCCTACACTACACTGAACATATAGTTACTCATATTGAAGAATAAAGAGCAAATATCCATATTTAAGTGAATGTGTACCCCATTTGTCTTTTTCAGTCTAGATTACCACATCCAGAATGACTTTTATTAGATCCATTCATTGTCCTGCAAATTGCACGCTATCTTTTTTACCTTTTGTAGCTGTTAAGCAGTACCAATATAAAAGCATCTCATTTTCTTTATGCATTTATCCATTAAAGGACAACTTGAATATTTCCAAATACTGGCTATTATAAAATAGCTTCACTGAACATGGGTTGAGCAAGGTTCTCTATACTAGGATGAGTCAACTATTGGTTATATGACCTGAAGTTGTATCTTGAATTGCATCTCGCCTTCCTGAAGAATCATCACACTGATTTGGAAAGTTGCTATGTACGTTTGCATTTCCACCAGGAGAATATGAATGTTGCCCTTAATCTATGACCCAGTCAATGTGAGTTGTAACATATGTTATTAAACTTAGTTATACTGACAAGTATGAAAGGGCATATCAGAATAATTTTGATTTGCATTTTTGTAATGTACAAGGAGGATGAATATCTCATGAATTTCACAGCCTTTTGAGTTTCTTCTATTATGAATGTTAAGTTTAGATAAGAAGTACATTTTAATTATTTTGTGACATATAGTGTTTTGATTTTTCAAACATATTTTTATATTAGCCCACTGTTGGATGTGTACCTGAAAATAATCTCCACTATTTTGTTAATAGGCACTTTAAAATTTAATAATGACAAATTAGATAAGCTCTCTCATTAAACTCAGAGAATTGGCAGACATGCTGTTGTTAACAGAGTTCATTAAAGTCACTTAATGAAACATGCTATACAATAAAACATTTTGTAGGTCCATAATATTAATGAGTATACTTTAAATATTTGTTTCAGAATTTCCACCAATATATTTTGATGATATTCCCCCATTTCTTCCAATCATATCATTCTCTGTATCTTTGAATGATATATTTGTATATCTTCTACGTTAAATTATTGTTCACTCACTCCATTATAAACCCTTACAGAAAATTGTTCAACTTTCCAACAGAAGACATTAACTCTTTACAGTATTTCAGATAGGAATAGGATATCTTGGGCCTTCTCACTGCACTCTTGACTGTTGAATGTCTTGAAGCTGTGGAGGTAACCACAGCTGCTACATGTAATATGGGCAGCATTGCTGTCATATCCATAAGTGATTAGTGGTTGATAGGATCCTTCCTGAATTCAGGTACCTACATTCTCCCTGCCCCATATTTCATGATGGTATTTGAGGGGGATATAATTTAAATACACACACACACACACACACACACACACATATATATATATATATATATATATATATACATATATACATGTATATACATATATACACATATACATGTATTAATCTTTGTTGAAATTGGTAAAAGAAGAACAAAAATATAAAGAATCAATGAAAGGATGCATTGGTTCGTTTAAAATATTAACAAAATTGTCATAACTTTGGTCAAGTTAGAAAAAGGAAAGAAAAAACTTGAGTTAATAAAACTAAACAGAAGAAAGGAGACATGGAGAAAACACAAGATTTTAAAATGTACATTCCACTAACTAGAATATTCTCTTACTGGATGTATGTGATTTACCAATATTAAGTCAACATTGTGTGTATAATTTACATAGTACCATACTAACCAAACATAGAGGCAAATATTTAAAATCTCTTACCTAAAGGACAGCAAGTATTTAGTTGTACACTTTGATCAGACATTTAATGGCATTTAATATTTCTTAGACTAGTCCATAAAATAAAAAAGAAGAATCTCACACAGTATAATTTTTGGAATCATGTATTACCTTACAATTAAGAGAGAGAGAGAGAGAGAGAGAGAGAGAGAGAGAGAGAGAGAGAGAGACAGAGACAGAGACAGAGACAGAGACAGAGACAGAGACAGAGGGAAAGGAGAGGGAGAAGGGAGAGAGAGGGAAAGGGGGAGAGAGAGAGAGAGCGAGGAAGAGAGAGGAAGAGAGGAAGAAAGAATACTATGGACCAATTTCCATCTGTAATTGTGATTAAAATCTGTGTGAAACATTCAAGATAACACTAAAAATAATCTCCAACAAGGTAAATTTTCTTAAACACAGACAAATAAGTTTAATTTTACATAAAAAATTCAAAAATGTATTCTACTACATAAAATGACTAAAAGTCACAAAAGACTCCATCTTCTTATTAGGTGCAAAAAAATGCTTCTGACAAAATCCAACATCCATTCATGACAAAAGTCCTGAGGAAGCTGTGCATATTGATGACATATCTCTTTGTAGTAAAGGCCTTGTGCAACAAGCCCACAGCTAGAATCATGCGAAGAGAAAAATTCAAAGCACTTCTACCACAATCGTGAACAAGACAAGAATATGTACTGTTTTCATTATTTTCAGTACAGTATTTGTATTCTTATCTAGATGAGTAAATCAACAAAAGAAGATCAAGGGATTACAAATGAATAAGGGAGAAGTCAGAATGTTCTCACTTGAAGATGACATATTACCAACTATAAACATTTAACAGTCCCTTAAGACTGATAAATACATTCATAAATGCAGAATACAATATGAACACATGAAAGACAATAGCCTTTCTTTGTATCAATTAAAAGCATTATGTGAAAAAAAACTTAGAAAAATTCCACTTACATTAGTATGAAAATATCTAGCAAATTATGTGAATTAAAATATTTAAAATGTATAAGAACAAGTATGAAGTACCAAGTAGTGATCCTAAATATAAGACCTCAAAGGTTTAACTACATGGAAGTTTTCTTGTTCCTGTCTCCTAGTATTGATGCCTCCAACCCTGCTTCTCTGACACAAGAAGAAATTCCAAACCATAGTGTAAAGCATTTTTGCTTTAAAAGTATTTGGATGCTTCTAGTTATTGTTTAGAAACAAGAGAACACAATGATTTCTGCCAGTTTTTCCTGTTTAAGGGAAGAAATTTTATTGGTCTCAAAGTGCATGAAGTGACCAAGAGGTGAACTGGAGACGTTCAAGACAAAAATCAAATGGCCTGGGAAAAAATCTTTCTTTCAGGTCTAATGTGTTTGCTGTATTAGGCCTTTTTTAAAAATATTTTAGACTAATCATTTGTCCTTTCTTATATTCAACAAGTACTGGAAATAATATAATCCTTTGAATTTCAATTTCTACTTTCAAAAATTGGTTAATTGTTTTCATACACATTCCTCTGTCTCCAAAAATGTGTAAAAAATTATTTCAGTCATATTTGAGAAATCCATGGGCAGAAAGAGCCCTTTAGATGTCATTACAACTATGATAACTAGATGCATCTTTTCACTTTAGTCGTTTCTTTCTTTCGATCTTTCAGTATAATGATTGCTCAAGAATATTAAACAAAAGAATGAGATTATGATTTCTATTCTTGGTATTCAACTTGAACTTCTTCTCAAACTAACTCAAATATAGAGGGCACAGGTGTGATTTTTGCTTAATTCAGTCTGAATTTTTTAGTAAGAAATTATACCTTTAAACCACAAATTTAATCCAGATATAATATTGACCATTCCTTCTTCTTAATACCTAAGAATTAGATTAAAGAACCTTTTATTTTTAGCCTGCTAGCAGTCACCATTCTAGCATGTCCACTTTTTCAGTCCAATCAGTGCCTGCTTATTCACAATTCAGGAATGCACTGTGGACAAGTTGAGACATTAGCCTCCTCATCCACTGAGTAGCCCCTGGATTCTTGGACTCTCCATTCGGAATCAGCCATTGTTGAATGAACTGCTCTAAATTTTTGAATTAGTCAAAAAAATGCCTTTATGTGGAAAGGCAGTTTCATCTTTTAAATTCTGTTGTGTGTTCCTACTACAGGAGCTACCTAGTGAGGTCAACTTAGAGAACTGCTTGTCTCATAAGTGTCCCAGATCATTACAAACAATGACTTCAGGAAATTCTAAGGCAAATAAATGGAATTCACAACTACCATCCTCAGCGTGGTAACCCAATCACAAAAGAACACATTTGGTATGCACTCACTCATAGGCATGTAATAGCCGAAAATTGCAGAACTCTCAAGATACAATTCAAAAACCATGTGACATTCAAGAACAAGGAAGACCAAAGTGTGGATTCTTTAGATTTTCTTAGAAGAGGAACAAAAATACTCCCAGGGGGATATATGGGGATTACTTATGTAGCAAAGTCTGAGGGAAAGGTCATTCAGAGTCTGGCCCAACAGGGGGATACAATCCGTATACAGACACCAAAGCCAGACAATATTGCAGATGCCAAGAAGTGGATGCTGACAGGAGCATGACATAGCTGTCTGCTATGAGGCTCTGCCAGAGCTTGACAAGTACAGAGGCAGATGCTTGCAGGCAATCCCCGACCTGGAAATTGGGTCCCCAATGGAGGATTTAGAGAATGAACTGAAGTAACTGAAGAGGTTTTCAACACCATAAGAACACAGTATCAAGAAACCAGATCCAACAGGGCTCTCAGATAATAAACCACCTCCCCAAGAGAACATACAGATGGACCTAAGCCTCCATCTGCTCTGACTATAAAGCAGTGGATAGCCTTCTCCGACATTAATGTGAGGAAAGACTCTTGGTCCACTTAAGGATCAATGCCCTAAAGTAGAGGAATGTCAAGGTGGCAGAAAGGAGCAAGTGTTTGGCTAGGAGAGAGAATACCCTCATAGAAGAAAAAGGGGCTGCAGAATCAGGTTTGGGATGGAAAACCAAGAATGGAGATAATATGTAAAATGTAAACAAAAAAATCCAAAAAAAGGCAAAATGTGTCTCAGCTTAATTACATATGCTTTATCAACACAATCCCTTAAGGAATTTTTGATGAAATGAAATGCTACACTGTATTACTTCCTAGGTTCTATAGCTTCTTGGTAACAAAAAATAAATAGTCAATGAAATCCTTCAAATGAAACACAAACTAATACATCTTCCTGGTTATATCAGATGGTAGGATTAGCACATAAGAAAAGAATATTAACTAGATGTCTTTGTTTCTATGGGCTAAAACTTTCCACCTCCAAAACGTTAAAATCAGAGGACAGTGTGGGAAAGGTTTGTTCTTTCCTTAAAAACATGGGTCTTATGAAAGGAGCTTAGGTCTTGAGGGTTGTAGGCAAGTTCCTGGACTTGCTGAGAAAACTCACACTCTGATCACCTCAGTCATGGTACTGAAATAGCTTTGTATCTGCAAGGTGGTACTCTCTGTATATCTCTCTGCCATTCATAAAGAGTAGATTTCTTTTGACCTTGATTTAACAGCAGAAATCTATACACTCATGGAGTTCATTCCTCCAAGCATCATGTCTCTGACATATATTCTTAAGAGTCACATCATTTGGGGAGCATCACAGGAATCACTTATTTATCAGTGAAAAAAACTTACTATTATACTGTGAGATATAATGTGGCAAAAGAGCAGCATCTACTACTCCTCTCCCTTCCTACTCTAGAAACCAAACATTCTCCACCAGTATGCGTGGTCTCCCCTGTAGTCTCCAAATCCAAAGTCTAGTTTGAAGCTTGCCTTTAACACTGCTTTGATTGTTCATCAATATAATTTACTCAGCAACTCCAGTCCCAGGAAAGTTCCTCAATTGTGCATTTCATCTCATGGGCCTCAATCTGCATAGCCTTCCCTGATAAGACATAAGAGATTACTGCAACCCTGACAATGCACTTACGCTGAGACATGATCCTAAGTCCAATAATGCCCTACATGGATGCCTGGCAGTTTAGATCATTAGCATGCCTACTCCTATATGTGTGCCTACAGGTTTCAAGAAACATCTCCCTTTGTTTGTGTGTGATCCAGCCCAACAAATGCAATTCACAATAAAGGAATACCAAATGTCCAGGAGAGGACTGGATCCATGACACATCAGGTTGAGAAGTTATAGCCCAGAGGACCTAAGGGCAATTAACAATCCTCTCTCACTTCAGTTCCAGGTGAAATCCACTGACCTCTGCTGGCCACTGCCATAATTGCATGCAAACCAGCATGGGGAGGTGGGAGTAGAGGCTGGGATGGTGGGGTAGCACCTTCATGGAGGCAGGTATTTTAGGAATAGAATAGGGTGTGTTCAGAGTGGAAACTTGGAAGGCACATGATATCTAAGATATAGATAAAAATATCCACTAAAGGCATATAGTTATATCTATATCTATATCTATCTATCTATCTATCTATCTATCTATCTATCTATCTATATCTATCTATATATATATCTATTTTTTATTTTTTTTATATATTTTATATATATATATATATATAATAAATTATGTATACACACACAACACACACACACACACACACACACACACACACACACACACACACACGGACGATACATCCCCAAACTAGATAAGTTTTGTTAAGTTAAAAAATATGACCCATCCAGTGGGTCCAGTTATTCAGGGTCCTGAAGAGGCTTCGTACCTGTGGGTCGATGTGGGTGAAGAGAAGAAGGAGATCAAGCAAAAGTTCCATTGTCAAGGTCTCATTTATTGAGAGAAATCTAGAGCATTTAAAGCTCTGAGGCAGTAATAGAAGCGGGAACTGAAGCTTAGGATCGGGGAGTATTGGGAAGTGCACAAGGATTATAGGTGAATCACTAAAACTGCAAGATATCCTCCTCAAACCAAGAGGCAAGAGTCTTCCAGGGACATGTTCTCAGGAATCTGCTCAGGGACATCAAGTGTTTTGCTCAGGCTGAAACATCCTGTGATTGCTCCTGGGGTATTCCTGGGAGAGGCTTTTGTCCAACAATCTCATAATCTTACAGCAGCCACCTAGGGGTGAGCATCGGTGGCCATACAGCCCAGAGTCACATAGCCACCTTGAACTATGCACAAAGTGGCCAGGCCCAAATCCAATAGGGCTCCCTACAAAAATGAATGCTAAAATGGACCAGATATAGATCTCTCCTGAGAGACACATCCAGAGCATGTTCAATAGAGAGGTCAATGCTATCAGCAAAACATGGAAATGAGACCAAGACATTCTTGGGGGGAATTAGAGGAAGGATTTAGAGAGTTGAAGGAGGATGCAACCCCACAGGAACAACAATGCCAACCAACCAGAGCTTCTAGGGACTAAATGACTACCAAAAGGCTATACATGGAGTGACCCAGGTTTCTAACTGCATATGTAGAAAAGAATAGCCTTGTTGGGGAACCCATGGAAGGGAAAGCCCTTGGTCCTGACAAGGTTGGACTCCTCGTGCAGGGGAATATGGGTGGGCCAGTAAAGGGGATGGATGGGGGAATACCCATGGGGCAGGCTGAGAGGTTGGGGCTTACCAACAGGAATCCTGGAAAGGGAATAACATTTGAAATGTAAGTAAAGAAATATATATATAATAAAAATGAAAACAAAACAAAACAAAAAATATATATCCATTATAATTTGAAAAAGAAATAATTCAAAACTGATACACCTCCCCCCACAAACGAAGCTATGTTATATATTGAAAAGAACTCAGCAAAAATATCATTATCAAGAATGTCAAGGAACAAAACCCCAACAACAATAAATAAAAATATTCTTCCTCCTGAATTGATAGTATTCATTAAATCTGTGCCATAGCTGATGCTATATTTCATGAACTCCACAGAAATAAATGTCTTTGTGTCCTGATCTCTTTTATATTCCCTTCCTAAATGTTTTTTTTCTCTATTGTACTAGAGAAACACTTCTGTGTTTTTCCTTTGTGTCCAACATGATTAACCACACAGTACTTCATTAAAAAGTAGCTAAATTTATGAGCACAGGTATACAACAGAACATTTTTCATCATGAAGGTGTGATCCAGAGAGCACGGCACACTGTCTACTTGGAGATAACATTTTTCTGTACAGTTTTGGCTGTCTGTTAACTGATTATGGAGCCTAAGTAGCATGAGACTTACAGAAAATTATTGTTCCCTTATAACTGTGCTGTTGTCAGAGGGAGAACCACATATGACTTAGGAGGTTCTTATGAGTGAGGGGTTTATTTACGTGAACACCACATTTTTATTTATAAGCACACATTACTTTCTTTATTCAACAACATGTTAAATTCGGGAGTCAATGAGTTCAATGTATGCAGCCTTAGGAATATAGCATATTAATTGAAAGAAGCTCAAAGTTAACAAATAAATAACAAAATTTCATATCAAAACAAAGAAAGTCAAACACATATAGCAATCAAACTTCAAACCAAAAAAAAAAAAAATACAATGGGTAAGTTAAGCAACACTCAATTACTGCAGATTTTTCAACATACAATTTCAGACTTACAGAATGGCAAACAAGAGGTAATAATCTTTTTAACATGAATGTAGACATGCCTCACAGGGGGTGGTTGGTGATTGATAGACAAGACCTCAAAAGGTTAAGCATGAGACATGTCATATCTGATATATCAACATCTATCAAATTTGCATGACTGATCTTCATGAAATTATACTTGACAACCCATAGAATTAGCATAAGCTGTCAGTCTCACACTCCTACATGCCCAACAGATCTTGACATCCATCAGCACTCCTCTGAAAACCTCCAAAATAATGGTTGCCAAGACAAATGCTAGAAACAATACAAGCCTTGTCACACATAGGAGACCAAAGTAAAGGAACAAAATTGCAGCCCAAGATTTCTATGTTTATTATGACTGAGATGGTGGAGGTGTTGGCATTCTTTGCACAGTCAGTGATCCTGGTGGACATTTCTGTATCTGAGAGCTGTAGTTCTGGTCTGTGAACTGTATAAACTTCTGTTTGGAGTATTTCACCTAGGCATGGAAAATGCCTAGTGAGGACCAAACATGTCAGTTATCCAACCCACAGCAAAAAATTCAGTACAAACACACTATGATCTTTTCAGCTGAGGCTTCTTTTCATACTCACAAGAGAGTACAAGATCTCAAAAAGGCTGCACATTTTTTGCAGCTTTAAAAAAACTTGGAAACTGAATTGTGAACACCACATTATTATAATCATCCATATATATAATATATATATTTTAATATCATGTTGCAATGTCTCAAAGTCAGTTGAAGAGAAATGGGAACAACCTAGAAAACAATATGAAGGCCTTGGAAACCTGGCCATTACTGAAATGAAGGCTTTTATTATTCCTCCAATGCAGGTATCTGCCTGCATGCCACTTGATAACCTCAATATCTGCAAAGATCAAGCAAAACAGAATTTCAAAAAGTACATGCACACTCGAGTTACCTTATAATCAGCAAGAATATGCTACATGAATATCTTCTCAATTGGTGACATTGTACTCTACAGGAGACAATAAAGAAATTGCATCCCTCCTTTGTTTATGGCTACTATAAACCTGTTTTTGGGGAGACTTTAAGGCAATGTGCTCAGATTATATTGGAGAGCTAAGATGGGAGGGATCACTACCCAATAGCCAGAATCTCTTTGGATCACATATATTTCATGGAAAGAATTTCTTTTAAAATGGACCAGAACAGTATTCTGAGCTGCTTCCAGCTGACAGATGCTGAGAAATATGTAGAAAACCAGACACCCAAAAAGACAACTTACCAATATAAGTAATCAACTTAGGTCTCCCCATTGTGTGCTTTTAACTCATCTCAGTGACAAAAAAAAGATGTTGCATCTTTTCAGCCAAGGCCTTTTCCTCAGTGACCACTTATTTCTGCTTCAGGGGGTCCTACAGGCTTTCGTCCATTCTTTCCTCATCCTCATCATTAGAAGATTATGTTGTTTATAGAGGCATGCATGTATTCAGAACCACAGCCAGTAAGTCAGGAGGACACCCATACATACACAAATTTATAAACACCCAAACATATTTTTCTTCATATATACAAACAGTAATTTGCAGAGTGGGCTTAGAATCCCAGTTAATGGTAATATAAGAGATCACCCAGGCTATTTCTTGGGCATAAGATAAATATATAGTAGTGAGGATAGCCTAAAGACAGATCAGTCAATAAAGTGCATTCCCCTAATAAAAATTAGAAATATGGCCTGTTAGCCAAGCCTGATTAGCAAGTTCACAAAATTGTGCAAACCTTGCTTGGTTTCATGCAATAGACTACTGGGTGCTGCAGGACTATCCTCTTCCATCCTCTGACTTACGGTTTCCAAGTGGATACAAAGTGAACAGCATTTTCCAATAGGAGCTCCCTTTCATACCCAACCTGTCAGAGGAACCAAAACTATAAGAACAAACAACTAGGAAATCTCCATAACCACAATTCAAGGTAAAACTCTTTAAATTGTAATTGGACATTCTCAGATATAATTTGAGTAAGACAAGGCTGATTAATTCAATGCCAAATGGTTGCATGTATTATCACAATCAGCAATAGTCCATGGAAGGGCTGTACAACATTGTATATGATCACTTTCTGACTGATGAGCATCTGCATAAATCGAGTTCAGGGCTTCTCTGACGTATACAACTACCACACTGAGGTGCCCAGTTGCTCAGCTGACACCTATTTTTGTCCTGGAATCACTGCATCAAAAGGTTGAATTTTCAAAAGAGTTGTACATGGCTTCACACATGGCTATGCTTTTGACACACCCAGCAATATGTGATGGTAATATCTTCTCCCAACCTTCCTTAAGGATGATTTTCACTCAGATCACATGATTTTGAATAAGAATTTCTAAGAGTGCTGCAGACCAAACAAAGGATAATTTCTTTAAGCTCTTTTGAGACTAAGGTTCTGTCTGAGTCAAAGAAATAATTACACCTCAGCATACCTATTAGACATCTTCAGGTTGCAGATTCCACTCTAAGCAAATTAATCTTAACAAAAAATCAACTCCAGGCCAGACTTCAAGGTTAATGTATATTGAGCCAATTTTATGCAAATCTGGAAAGAAAGTTGTAGAAGGCAATTATTAAAATAAGTAGGATTTTGGGAAGATTCAACAAACCACATAACCTTTCAGTGTTCACTCACTTGACACCAAGAGAAAAGAAGGTAGAACAGCCCTTAGTCAGTATTTTTGACACTCCTGTAAAAGAATTTTACCCAGCAGCCTCTCCTCATATCTGTGTACCCCATTCCTGTTCTATTCCTCCAATAATGTCAATTTTGATGAATAGTTATCCCTATATAAATAGATTCAATAGCGATCAATTTCCTATTAAGAACAATTTAAAATCTGATTGAGAAAAATTTTGTTGCCTCTTCTTCTATTGAATATATATATATGTGTGTGTGTGTATATATGTATATTTTACATGTTTAAAATATGTTAGGATATATACATGTATATATATGTGTGTGTGTGTGTGTGTGTGTGCGTGTGTGTGTCTGCGTGTGTGCAGAAACATGAGTTCATGACTTCATACACACAAATACACACACAAATGCACACACACACACACCCATACACAAACATAAACTTACAGCATATAAGCACCCATACCACAAACATTTACAAAAAGTAATCCCCAACGTATAAACATGCAACATAGCCATAAACATGATCACCAATACCTGTGCCCACAGAAACAGAAAACAAGCAAACAAACAAACAAAAAATGCACAGAAAGCGAGAGCCAGAGACAGAGACAGAGACAGAGAGACAGAGACAGATAGACAGAGAGACAGACAGACAGAGAGAGAAAGTGAGAGAGAGAGAGAGATCAGAAATCATAAGTGAGAAGCAGAAAAAAATAGGATGAGGCCATCATGTTGGAGCAAGGGTAGTTGAATACTTCATGGGTCGTTCAGTACTGTTGGATCCTCCTACACTGTTGCTCTTTTCCCCCTGCTGAGCCTTGGTGATGCATGTGAAAGCCTTTGTTCCCAGGCAGGAACATCCTGGCCTTCCTATAAGCTATACAGGATCCTAACTCCTGAACCCTAGATCTTGTGATCACAGGCTTAGTTTCAGTTTCCCTGCTGAGAATGTAATTCATTTCTCCATTGTTCTTCCACTAAGTCATTGGGTTATATATTCTGTGTACCAAGTAAAGGATAATATTCATTTCATGAAACATAGAGAGACAGAGTCTTCAGTTTCTTTGAAATCTTGCAGGCTTATGCCTGGAATTACTTTAAAACATTATCTTCAAAAAATCAAAAGAGTTATACCCCATGACATACAATTATTTAAACAAAGCTCTTTTTATTTTCAATTTTAAAATTTGGATGACAAGGAAAAACTCTAAATGTTTATAACACCCTAAAACTAGGCTTACTTCTGCCTTGGTGAAATGGAAGTATCCACATAGGGTCTTGTGTCTTGATCCTATTCAAGTACTGTATAAGGGAAAAATGGCATGTTTGTGTTTTTTATACAGAGTGCTCCAGGAATGTGCTAGATACTGGAGTGACTGGTGAGACATTCTGATGCTGGCAGAAAGAATGATGTTGACCTGTGAGGTTGATGAGTTTCCTGACAGTGGTGACTGGGAAGGTGATTTGGACATATGTTCTTGACTCATCTTTACTTGCCTACATCCCCAATTGGACAAGCTGCCTTGCTTCTAGCTTTTAGACCTTATGGGACAGAGAACATAGAGACTGAAAAATACCTTCAGAAAATCAAGAAGAAGTTATGACTCTTCTCTTCACTTTAATGTGACCAGTTATTCTGACTCAATCACAGACTGGTCAACCAATATTGGAAATATTAGTTTTCATTTGGATGATTGGTCCTGGACATTTTCAAAGACATTTAAATATTCATAATTGTTTTGAATGAAGTTACATTTACAGTGGAAAAAAGATACAGGATCTAGATTTTGAACAAAAAATCTCCTTATCTTTTATCTGTTGGTCATATTAAAGTTACTTTTGTATCTTCTACAATATATAATGTAAGTTATATTGATCGCAACTGTATCAAAATCTGACATACCAGCCTTTGTTTTATCGATTGTATTAGCAGACCTTGATAATTCGGTAAAAGACTTACAAATATTGGAAGAAGTGAGTCAAGCTTTAAACAGAAATTATAAGATAGTGGGTTTGATTATTGCTGGTATAGTGATGTAGATATGTAATTTATAACACTATTGCTTTTACTTTGTTAATCATTTAGCAAAAATATTAAACTTTTGAGTATTCATGATTTATACATTTGGAAATATGGATTGATAATCTTTGTGTTACCTGAATATTGCTAATGCTGGAAATAGTGTTGACTATTCTTCACAGGATTGCCATCTACTTGAGGCTGCTGGGGACCAGAAAACTCTGCCCTAGTTGTGTGTATATCAGACACAGGACCATTTCCTGCTGTTCCTTCTGGGGAGGATCAACTGATCCTGAATCATCAAGAGAGAGAATTTAACATCTTTGCTGCTATTGTCGTAGCGATTGATGCCACATCCACTGTGACTTCAATATCAGGGATTGCCCTTTTCAATCTGATCTAAGGGAAAATGTACAGTGGAAAATTTTCAGAGTAGTTGCTGACAATTGGGCATTCTAAATTCAATTCAGCAGTGTAGCGAGTTTATAGAACAGCTTATGTCTCTTGGTGGTGCGGCACTTGGTGTTATGGTGGCTCTTTGGGTGTAACGGTCAAGGCCTTTTTACCTTTTCACACAATGCAAACTACAGTACTCCCAGCCTATAGGAAACAAATTCAAATAAAGTGCTCCTCCTTGCAGGAGAAAATCATTCTGCACAAATCAGATTCAGCCTTTACGAGAAGCAGTTAGCCAAAGGTTGGCAACTCTTTGAGATGAATCCTCACTGAAGACAGGATATTCTGAGACTGTCAAACAGTTTTTCAAGAAACAGGTAAGAGGTAGACACCCCAAAGTGTTGTAAGACAGGTGCTCTTTAATTAAAAACATTAAAGTGGGGGACTTGTTGAAACTTTTTTTGGGGACCACTATTTTTTTTTTTTTTTATTTATTTATTTTTTTTATTAACTTTGAATATTTCATATACATTTCGAAAGTGGGGTTATTCCCTTTCCCGGTTTCCGCAAACATCCCTCCCCCTCCCCCTTCCTTATGGTTGTTCCTCCCACCCTCCCCCCCACTGCCGCCCCCCAACACAGTCTAGTTCAGGGGTTCATTATTAGCAGGACCCAGGGCTTCCCCTTCCACTGGTGCTCTTACTAGGATATTCATTGCTACCTATGAGGTCAGAGTCCAGGGTCACTCCATGTATAGTCTTTAGGTAGTGGCTTAGTCCCTGGAAGCTCTGGTTGCTTGGCATTGTTGTACATATGGGGTCTCGAGCCCCTTCAAGCTCTTCCAGTTCTTTCTCTGATTCCTTCAACGGGGGTCCTATTCTCAGTTCAGTGGTTTGCTGGTGACATTCGCCTCTGTATTTGCTGTATTCTGGCTGTGTCTCTCAG